>NW_004444275.1:659522-668222 GCF_000243295.1 Trichechus manatus latirostris | reverse complement strand
TCCTATATGGGGTTCGTTGAGCTTCTTGGATGGTCAGCTTTTCATCTTTCATGATATTAGGGAAGTTTTCTGTCAGCAGTTCTTCAGTGATCCTCTCTGTGTTTTTTGTTTTCTCCTCCTGTTCTGAAACTCCGATCACTCACAGATTTTTGCTTTTGATTGTATCCTACATAATTCTCAGGGTTTCTTCATTTTTCTTCATTCTTGTCTGATTTTTGCTCAGTGTTGTAGCCAAGTGTTTGTCTTCAATTTCACTGATCCTGTCTTTCATTGTTGTGAACCTACTCCTCAGACCTTCTATGAGACTGTCCATTTCTGAAATCTTGTTGTTTATGTTTTGGATTTCAAATTATTGTTTTTGTATGATTTCTAGTTGTGAATTTTTTTTAGTATTTTGTTCTTGTATTATTTTCTTGAATTCTTCCATTTTTTTGTCTGTATTTTCCATGAATTTGTCTGCCTTTTCTATGAATTCATCTATTTTTTCCTCATTTTTGTCTGCTTTTTTGCTTCAACTCTTGGATAGTTCTGAATATTAGAGATTTGAATTCCCTATCAGGAAATTATAGTGCCTTCTACTGGAAAGTCATCTGGTGTTTTATTTTGGATGCCTACTGGAACCATCCTGTCCTGTTTTTGTAAATGTTTTGATACTGTCTGCTGTATTCAGGACATTCAGTAGTTATTTTCCTCGTTTATTGATTGTAGATTTCTTTGTTTCGTCCTGCTCTTTTGTTTTATTTGGTTATGTCTGAGCTGGCAGTCTGAGAATTCTTTGTTGTTTGCTCATCTGTAGGCACGATACTTTTCACCTCCTTCTCCAATGGGCAGGGTCAGTTGCTCAGGTATGGTATAGCAGGGCAGGTCCAGCTGAAGAGGAGTTGCTGGAATGAGTTGTTTGTGGCATGTACTAGGGACAACAGGGTAGGCTGGGAATCAGTGCAGGGCAGGTTACAGTAGACGATGCTTTTGCTGCTTGAGGGTGTGATGTTTAGTGCATAGTGCAGGTAGGCAGGAAGTAGGGGCGAGATTGTGGTCTGTGGAGCTATGATGGGTGTGGGAAAGAGGAGAGATTGGAGAGAGGAACGGGATCCAAAAACATACAAACAAACAAAAAAGAGTGCTGAGTGGCTTGCCATTGAAGTGGAGAGATGAGAGACTGAGAAATGGAAAAAACATAAAGAAAAAAAAGAAATGAAAAAGGATAAAAGAAAAAAAGAATAAATAAAAATTAGGGAAAAAAAGCAAAGCCCCCAGGGATCCCACTGGTGTGGCTGTGAGGACTAGGGAAGTTGCTCCCAGGCTGTGAAGTACATCCTGGCTAGAAGGGGTAGAGGTGTCACACAGCGCCAGGTATTCAGGAGACAGGAAGAGAAGGTAAGTATAGAGAGATGAGAAACTGAGACATGAAGAGAGACAAAAAGGAAAAAAGAGAGAAAAGAAAACAAAACAAAGAAACAAACAAACAAAAAAACCCAAAACCAAACCAAACAAAAAACCAATTAAAAAGAAATGCTTCCAGGGATCCCACTGTGTGTCTGTGCAGAGTAAGGAAGTAGCTCCCAAGCCATGCAGCTGCCCGGCTAGAAGGGGCTCCCAAGCGAAGAAAAGAAAAAGAAAACAAACAAACAGAGAAATCAAACAGAACTAATCAAAACAAACAAACAAAAAGCCGTGAGGATCCCACCAGCGTGGTGGCACGGGCCGGGAAACAGTGTCGCAGCTGAACAGTGTTTTGCAGCCTTTCAGGCAGAAGCCAAGATGACACATGGACCCAGGTATTTTTTTTGAGAGAAAAGAGGGGGAGGTGGTGAGAAGTATGGAATAAATCAAGGAAGCAGAAAAAGCAACACCAGCAGCCAACCAATGGTACTCAGGGAACCAGCCAGTGCAGGTGAGTGGATTCCAAGTGGCACTGTGGTGAAGCCAGTGCTTCCTGGCCAAGACACTGTTGCCGCAGAGGGGGTGAAGATGGGTGGGGGGTGGGAAAGCATATATTGTTGGTTACCAGTTGTTCTGTCTTCTGCTGGGAGCTCCATGAAACTGCTTTCTTGTACCTCCTGTTTGCTGATCTCCGATAGGAGTCCAAGACAGTGGATCCGTGCTGCATTAACTGATAGGGGACCTCTGCGTGTATCTGCCCTCGCTGTCTGTTCTCTGTCAGTTTCTTATTCCATTTGGTGCTTGAATGAGTTCTTCGTCTCTTCATTTGATGTGTAGGGTTTCAAGATTGATGTTTGTCTCTGTTTGACTTAGTTTTTCGGATCTTTGCTGTGGAGAGACTGCGTGGTGCTTCTGTCTATAGCGCCATGTTGCCTGGAAGTCCCCCAGAAATCTTTTTAATTGAAGGACTAACAACTTCTATTTGGGTTAGATAAACTAAGTGTCTTGAAGATTGCATGTTTTCTGATGCAGTTCATTATAGGGGAGATAGTGAGCAAAGAACATCTGAGGATAATCGTTTATAAAAACCTGAAGATTGATGCTTAGGGAAAGACAGGTCATTTGAAATACTCCCAAGATTTTTTCCAAAAGAAAGAAAAAAATAAAATAAAAATTAAAAAAACCTGAAAGTTTTAGGCCCTTTGCCTGTTTCTGGGCTTATCCTGGTAAATGCTTCGGCCTCTGGGTGAATTGGTACTTGAGAAAATGTTTAGTTTATTAGCTATTTCTAGGATTAAGATTTCACTCAGATTATCTAAATGAAGAAATACTCCTGGAATATACCACGATTTGTGACTGCCCTTTTGTGCTTGAGCTTCAGATCTTCACTTTTTTGCTCATTACTTTGAGTAAGCTTAATCTCTATGTACACAAGGAATTGCCATGAGTCACAATCAACAGGTGGCTGGCAACTAACAGCAAAAACAATAATAATTTCTATGACTGGTGGGCTTGCCTTGTGTGTAAAATGCTGACAACAATAACTTCCTTTCAGAAATGTAAAAGGTAAAATAAATTACATCATAGTTGCTGTATATTAGTCCCTGGGATGTAGTAGATTTCTCTTTTGACATATAACTACTAGTAAGGCAAAAGGATTTCTCTTTAACTAAAACCTCAACCACATTTCTTTTTGCTTTGTGTGCATTTTTACAACCCCATAGCAAATTCTATATAAGCACTTACGTTGCTAATCTGCTGCATTGTATGTGATTTTGGCCGTTGTTTTCCTATTTTTGAAACAGCAGTATAGATTGATAAAATAGAATATTTAGACTTTAGATCCTAGAGAGTAGAAAGTTTAACAAACAAAAATAAATCATTTTTTCTACTGAATATAATAATTGGTTATAGGGAACAGAACTTAAAATTTAAAAACTGTAAGGGATATTATTTTTCTTACAATATTTCCCATGAGTACATGCTCAATTTTTCTCCTTGTTTGTCAATGTTGTTCTTTTTCTCTCAAATTCTTTTTTTCCCTCAAGTGGTATAAAGCTTATTTAAATGCGGAAGTGTAAGTTTTGTTGTCAAAACGAGGGTCAGCTGAGTAGAGTGTAAACTATAGACTAGTTTTAGTTATATGTACCAAGAATCTTGAGTAAGTTGATATTCTTTTCCCACATAATCCAAATTTTGAGATATATTTTAAGGAAGTAACCAGAAAATACAAGAAAAAAAAGCTATGAGCACAGACATCACTCATATAATTCTGTATACTTGTGAATATTTTGAAAATATTTAAATAGTTGACAAATTCAGGATAATTGCACACATTTATTTCCATATAGTGAATCAGCTTATTAAAATAATGCTTATTGGTATTTAAACCTAGGGAGATATTTACAATGCAATGAAAAGTAAGAAAAGTAGAATTATAAGTCACATGTTAAATTTAAAAAACGTATACCCTAAGAGCTTTGAAGAAGCAGACAAGAATATTAACAATAGTTGTGATTAGATGGTACATATTTTAAACATATTTTCTTTTTTCATACTACTTTAATTTTAGTACTTTTTTAAGTTGGCATTATTTAAAAAATCGAGCCTCCTCATTAGAAACAAATCTGAATCATTATTAAATATATTATCTGTTACATTTAATATTATGGTTTTTGAAGTTAGTTTTATAATGGAGTATACCAAAGGTTTATCTGCAATGAGTATAATGAACTGAAATATGTTTACATTTGTGGATTCATAATGTTATTAAAAAAGCAAACAAATAATTAGTCATTTTTTAAGGATGATAGGGAACCAATGGTATGCTGGTAAACTGGATATCCTTAAAAAAGAAAGAAAAAAGTTCTGTTTGTAACATTTGACTATTTCTGTGGTGTAAATACTTTTATCGTAGTCAATTTTTAACTGTTAATGCTTAAACAACCAGCTGGTGAAAGTTCATGAAATTTAAAAATTGTTCTGTGAACCATTATTACATACCATTGCAGGTATCCAATTCATTATCCTGAAAACTAAGTAAATAAAAGGAAAGAATGAAATATTTATACTCCCTTCCAAATGAACTATCCCCTGAGTAACCAAATAATATGTAAGAAGTATCTCCTTATAAAATTGTTCTGGCTAATAAATGAATACAAATGCTAGAATTAAAATACCACATTTTTTTCCATCCTCCATGGATTAATGGATCTAAGCTTTCGTTGTGTGTGTGTGCATGCGCACACATGCGTATGCGTGACAGAAAGAGAATAAAAATTATGTTCTTCTGAGATCACAGCACCATATATAACCATGAATAAAATAACTAAAATATAAAATAAAACATGATTCTGATCAGGTTCTCTTGGTCACTTGCCAATTTGTAGGAAATGCTGAGTAAGTAGGAATAAAATAAACAGTACCACAAAAATATAAAAGAAACCAGTTGCTGTCAGGTTGATTCCAACTCATGTCACCCTCATGTGTGTTAAAGTTGAGCTGTTCTCCATACGGTTTTCAATAACTAATTTTTTAGAAGTAGATTGCCAGCCATGTCTTCTGAGGCTCCTTTGGGTAGATTTGAACATCCAACCTTTCAGTTAGTAGCCAAGTGCATTAACTGTTTGCACCATCCAGGAGCTCCCCACATAAAACCCAAAACCAAATCAAACCCGTTGCCATCAAGTCAATTCCGACTCATAGTGACCCTATAGGACAGAGTAGAACTGCCCCATTGGGTTTCCAAGGCTGTAAATCTTTATGGAAGCAGACTGCTACATCTTTCTCCCATGAAGCAGCTGGTGGGTTCCAACCACTGACCTTTCCGTTAACAGTCAAGCGCTTAACCACTGTACAACCACTGTACACAATCAGCAAAATCCAGACAGTGGAAAACTCTATAGGACAAATAGCCCAGGTTCTTTAACAGATAAATTATAAGGAAAAGAAAGGGATATGTGAACTTGTAGATTAAAAAAAAACACTGAAAAGACATACGAAGTTTTAAAAAAAAAACTGGCAAAACTAAACTATATTGCCTAAGAATGCAACATTGGGTGATTATACCATAAAGAGATGCAAGGAAGTTATTACTAAAAAAGTTAGATAGTGATTATTTTTGGAGGGAAGAAGGAGACTGTAATAAGGATGGTGCATATGGAAAGGATTCTAGGGTGGTTGGCAAATAACTGGAAACGTAGGCTTCCAAGTACAAAACATTTAGCTTTATGCTAAAGTGTACTTGACTGTATACTAGTAGGAAGAGACTATTTGGGATCATGTGCTGTGGTTCCCACCCCTTCAAAATCTGACATTCAGGTTTTCATTTGCCTTGACTGAGAACTTACTATGTGCCTATTTAGTTTGGAGAGGCAGAATAGTATAAAACAGATTAAAAACCAGTGGACTGTGGTGCTTAGTTTCAAATCAAGGCTAATCTACTCTCTAGAGATGAATGACCGTAATCAATAGTTTGACTTTTCTAAGCCTCAGTGGCTGTCAGATAGATAGGCAGACAGACAGATAGATAGATAGGTAGGTAGATAGATAAAGAGATAGCTGAACAGATATGGTAATATTAAGAGGTAGTTGTTGATTTCACAGTTAAGTAGGGAAATGTATGGAAAGCATCCAGCACAGTTTCTGACACTTAGTAATCACCTAATAAGTGGTTAATAAAAGCCATTATTACTTTTATATTCAGTTTGTTGTACTGTGATAGCTTGTGTGTTTCTATAATGTGGGAAGCTATGTTACCAGTACTTCAAATACTAGCAGGGACACCTATGGTCGACAGGTTTCAGCGGCGCTTCCAGACTAAGACAGACTAGGGAGAAGGACCTGGGAATCTACTTTTGAAAAAACTGGCCAGTGAAAACCTTATGAATAGCATCAGAATATTGTCTTATATAGTGCTGGAAGATGAGCCCCTCAGGTTGGAAGTTGCTCAAAATGAGAAGAAACAGCTACAAACACCATTAATAATGGGAATGTGGAATATACGAAGAATGAAACTAGGAAAATGGGAAGTTATCAAAAATAAAATGGAACGCTTGAAGATTAATATCCTAGGCATCAGTGAGGTGAAATGGACCGGTATTGGCCATTTTGAATCCAATAACCTATATGATCTACTATGCTGGGAATGACAAATTGAAGAGGAATGGTGTCGCATTCATTGCCAAAGAACATTTCAACATCTATCCTGAAGTACACCACTGTCAGTGATAGGATAATATCCATATTCCCACAAGGAAGACTAGTTATTATTATTCAAATTCATACACCAACCACTAATGCCAAAGACAAAGAAATTGAAGATTTTTACCAACTTCTGCACTGTGAAATTAATCAAAAATACAATCATGATGTGTTAATTATGACTGGTGATTGGAATGCGAAAGTTGGAAATAAAGGACCTGCAGTTGGAAAACATGACCTTGGTGATAGAAATGATGCTTGAAATTACATGATAAAATTTTGCAAGACCAACGACCTATTAACTGGAAATACATTTTTTCAACAACATGAACAGTGACTATATATGTGGACTATGCCAGACGGAATACTCAGGAATGAAATTGTCTACATATGTGGAAAGAGATGATGGAAAAGCTCAATATTATCAGTCAGAACAAGGCCAGGGATAGACTGCTGAACCAGACCATCAATTGCTCATAGGAAAGTTCAAATCGAAGCCAAAGTAAATTAAAACAAGTCCATGAGAGCCAAAGTACAACCTTGAGTATATCCCACTGGAATTTAGAGACCATCTCAAGAAAAGATTTGATGCATTGAACACGAACAGCCAAAGACCAGAGGAGTTGTGGGATGACATCAAGGATACCAGACATGAAGAAAGCAAAAAGTCATAAAAAGACAAAAAAGAAAGAAAATAACAAAACAGGAGTCCGAAGAGACTCTGAAACTTGCTCTTGAACGTAGAGCAGATAAATCAAATGGAAGAAATGATGAAGTAAAAGAGTTGAACAGAAGATTTCAAAGGGCAGCTCGAGAAGACAAAGTATTATAATGAAATGTGAAAGACCTGGAGTTAGAAAACCAAAAGGGAGGAACATGCTCAGCATTTCTCAAGCTGAAAGAAATGAAGAAAAAGTTCAAGGCTCCATGAGGTGGGGCCAAGATGATGGAGTAGTCAGATGGCTTCCTATGTCCCTCTTACAACAAAGACCTGAAAAAAGAAGTGAAATGATTGTATATGAATATGTAGGAGCCATGAACAAGGCAAAGTTGAGGAATCGGACTGAGTGATGAGGGAGAGAGAGACGATTCAAAAGCAGCGAGGAGTTGCCTGACCTAACCCGGTGGGAGCCACAGCCCTTCAGCCCAGATCAGCTCAGGGTGCGCAGTGAGGCTGGCAAACAGCTGTGTGCACTCGCTCAGGAGGCACTTGCCCCATCGAGAGAGATCCCGCAGCAGAGATCCTACTTGGACACTCCGAACCAGTGAAAAGCAACGTTCAAGTGGCTAAAGACAAGTACTTGCATGTGGTCTACTGCGGGGATTTAAAAAAAAAAAATTTTGGGAAAACCCTCTCTCCCATTTACCTCCTCCTTCCCCGCTCTGCACCTGGTCCCTGCCGGCTTCAGTGATATGTGAGTCCCCTGGGCTGGAAGTAGATTCCATAAGTCTCCCTGACCCATTCTCCTGGGCTTGGAGAGGGAACAAATTAACAAACAAGGAAAAAATAAGCTACCGGATCCCCTAAGCCAGGACCTCAGGGGTGGCACAGCTCCTTTGCCTAGGCACAGGCATAAGGGGTCTGCAGACTCTGAGTGCCTTCCACCTCTGCATAGACTTGTGTGGGCCCATCTCAACAGCGTAAGCCTCACTACCACAGTACAACGGGGTAAACACCTGAAGTCTAACTTCAGCTGTTTCAGCTGTGAAGTGGCAGGTTTGTGACATTTGACACTGCTCTGCCCTTTAAGCAGGTGACTTACCTGTCCGCATCAGGAGCTGGAGGACTGGTGGCTCCACCTATGCTACCTAGCCACCTGCTACAGGGGTCCAAGAATAAATGGTGCCCCTCAATATTTACAGCCAACAGAGTAGGGTGCTCATAGTCCAGCTGCAAAACTCACGTACCTACTCGCTCTAGGGAACAAGGATACGCTTTCCTTTGAGAAACTCAGGGGCAGCTGTCAGCCCCTCTGCCTTGCTCAGCACGTGACTCCCTACTGCAGCCAGATACCTGTGCCTACACCAATCACCCATGCCTCTCTAAGACTGTAGGTGAGAGCCTGCACCACACACTTGGTGACCGACTACCTGGACACCTGAGCTGAACCCATA
>NW_004444275.1:656782-657850 GCF_000243295.1 Trichechus manatus latirostris | reverse complement strand
TTAGAAGCAAGGATGGTGAGACTTTGTCTCAGGTACTTTGGACATGTTATCGGGAGGGACCAGTCCCTGGAGAAGGGCATCATGCTTGGTAAAGTAGAGGTCAGGGAAAAAGAAGAGCCTCAATGAAACTGATTAATACAGTGGCTGCAACAATGGGCTCAAACACAGCAACGATTATGAGGATAGTGCATGACCGGACAGTGTTTCCTTCTGTTGCACATAGGGTTGCTTTGAGTCAGAATCAACTCAATGGCACCTAACAACAACAGTACTTTTACGACAACCATTATTATTCGTATTATGTTATCTGATGCCCTTTGTCACTTGCTAGTATTGATTCTGCTGTAGTTGTTACTGATTGCCTAAAGTTCAAAAAATCAAGTAAGCTTTAGTTTTCATAGATACCACAGAGCTGTCATTTTTTATTCTTGGAAATTCTTGTTATTCTTCCTTTTATGCTGATTTTGTTCATTAAGGATTTTGCTGAAGGATCAGATACACATCTCTTCTTAAAAATATTACCACTGTAGTAAAATGAATAGCAATTTAGATAATTTTTATTGAAAATTATATTAATTTAGATGATATTTGTCTTAGTTATCTAAGGATGCTGTAACAGAAATACCACAGGTGGATGATTTCAACAAACAGAAGTTTGTTCTCTCACAGTCTAGTAGGCTAGAAGTCCAAATTCAGGGCGTCAGCTCCAGGGGAAGGCTTTCTGTCTCTGTGAGCTCTGGAGGAAGGTCCTTGTCATCAATCTCCAGACTAGGAGCTTCTCCACACAGGAACCCCAGGTCCAAAGGACATGCTCTGCTCCTTGCACTGCTTTCTTGGTAATACGAGGTTGCCATGTCTCTCTGCCTACTTCTCTCTTTTATATCTCAGAAGAGATTGGCTTAAGATGCGACCTAATCTTGTAGACTGAGTCCTGCCCCATTAACATAACTGCTGCTAATCCCACCTCATTAGCATCATAGAGATAGGATTTACAACACAAAGGAAAATCACATCAGATGACAAAATGGTGAACAGTCACACAATACTGGGAATCACGGCCTAGCCAAA
>NW_004444275.1:649015-655350 GCF_000243295.1 Trichechus manatus latirostris | reverse complement strand
CACCACAATTCAAAGGTGTCAATTTTTCTTCAGTCTTCCTTATTCATTGTCCAGCTTTCACATGCATATGAGGTGATTGAAAACACCAAGGCTTGGGTCAGAAGCACCTTAGTCTTTGTAGTGACATCTTTGCTCTTTAACACTTTAAAAGAGGTCTTTTGCAGCAGATTTGCCCAATGCAATGCATCTTTTGATTTCTTGACTGCTGCTTCCATGAGTGTTGACTGTGGATCCAAGTAGAATAAAATCTTTGACAACTTCAATATTTACTCTGTTTATCATGATGTTGCTTTTTGGCCCAGTGGTGAAGATTTTTGTTTTCTTTATGTTGATGTGTAATCCATTCTGAAGGCCGCGGTCTTTGATCTTCATCAGTAAGTGCTTCAAGTCCACTTCACTTTCAGCAAGCAAGGTTGCATCATCTGCATAATGCAGGTTGTTAAAGAGTCTTCCTCCAATCCTGATGCCACTTTCTTCTTCATATAGTCCAGCTTCTCGGATTATTTGCCCAGCATACAGATTGAATAGGTATGGCAAAAGGATACAACCCTGATGCACATCTTTCTTGACTTTAAACCATGCAGTATCCTGTTGTTCTGTTCCAATGACTGCCTCTTGATCTATGTACAGGTTCCTCATGAGCACAAGTAAGTGTTCTGTAATTCCCATAAACATCTTTCTGGTATTCTCCGCTTTCAGCCAGGATCCATCTGACATCAGCGATGATATCCCTCATTCTATGTCCTCTTCTGAATCCTGCTTGAATTTCTGGCAGTTCCCTATTGATGTACCGCTACAACCGCTTTTGAATGATCTTCAGCAGAATTTTAATTGCTTGTGATATTAATGTTGATAGACAGTTTCTTGGGGATAGGCATAAATATGGATCTCTAATAGTAGGTTGGCCAGGTAGCTGTCTTCTAAATTTCTTGGCATAGATGAATGAGCACGTCCAGTGCTGCATCCGTTTGTTGAAACATCTCAATTGGTATTCTGTCAATTCCTGGAGACTTATTTTTCGACAATGCCTTCAGTGCAGCTTGGATTTCCTTCAGTACCGTCAGTTCCTGATCATACACTACCTCCTGAAATGGTTTATTGTTGACCAATTCTTTTGGGTATAATGACTGTGTGAATTTCTTCCATTTTCTTTTGATGTTTCCTGCATTGTTTAGTATTTTCCCTGTAGAATCCTTCAATATTACAACTCAAGGCTTGAATTTTTTCTTCAGTTCTTTCAGCTTGAGAAATGCTAAGCATGTTCTTCCCTTTTGTCTTCTATCTCCAGGTCTTCACATATGGCATTATAATACTTTACTTTGTTGTCTTAAGCTGCCCTTTGAAATTTTTTGTTCAGCTTTTTTACCTTATCATTTCTTCCTTTTACTTTAGCTACTCAGTGTTCGAGAGCAAGTTTCAGAGCCTCTTCTGATGCCATTTTGGTCTTTTCTTTCTTTCCTGTCTTTTTAATGACCTCTTGCTTTCTTCGTGTATGATGTCATTCCACAACGTGTCTGGTCTTCCGTCATTAGTGTTCAACATGTCAAATCTGTTCTTGAGATGGTCTCTAAATTCAGGTGGGATACACTCAAGGCCATACTTTGGCTGTCATGGACTTGTTCTAATTTTCTTCAGTTTCAGCTTGAACTTGTGTATGAGCAATTGATGGTCTGTTCAACAGTTGACCCCGACCTTGTTCTGACTGATGTTATTGAGCTTTCCCATCATCTCTTTCCACAGATGTAGTTGATTTAATTCCTGTACATCCATCTGGTGAGTTCCACATGTATAGTCACCATTTATGTTGTTGAAAAAAAATGTATTTGCAATGAAGAAGTTCATTGGTCTTGCAATATTCTATCATGTGATCTCCGGCATTGTTTCTATCACCAAGGCCGTATTTTCCAAGTACCGATCCTTCTTTGTTTCCAACTTTTGCATTCCAATCACCAGTAATTATCAATGCATCCTGATTGCATTTTCTATCAATTTCAGACTGCAGAGGTTGGTAAAACTCTTCAGTTCCCTCATCTTTGGCCTTAGTGGTTGGTGGATAAATTTGAATGATAGTCGTATCAACTGGTCTTCCTTGTAGGTTTATGGATATTTTCCTATCACTGACAGTGTTATACTTCAGGATAGATCTTGAAATGTTCCTCTTCAATTTGTCATTCCTGGCATAGTAGACCATATGATTGTCCAAATCAAAATGGCCAATACAAGTCCATTTGAGCTCACTAATGCCTAGAATATTGATGTTTATGCTTTCCATTTGATTTTTGATGATTTCCAATTTTCCTAGATTCATACTTCATACATTCCATGTTCTGATTATTAATGGCTGTTTGCAGCTGTTTCTTCTCATTTTGAGTCATGCCACATCAAATAATGAAGGTCCAGAAAGCTTGACTCCATCCATGTCATTAAGGTCAACTCTACACTGAGGAAGCAGATCTTTTCCCAGTCATATTTTGAGTGCCTTCCAAGCTGAGGGGCTAATCTTTTGGCACTATATCATACAATGTTCTGCTGCTATTTATAAAGTATTCACTGCCTAATTCTTTTCAGAAGTAGACTGCTTGGTTCTTCTTTCTAATCTGCCTTAGTCTAGAAGCTCAGCTGAAATTTGTCTGCCATGCGTGACCCTGCTGGTATTTGAATACCGGTGGCATAGCTTCCAGCATCATAGCAACACACAAGCCCCCACAGAAAGAGAAACTGACAGACGCGTGGGGGTTTTTTCTGGTAGTCCCTGGTATATTCAATATTCTTCACCAACACTACAATTCAAATGCATCAATTCTTTTTCTGTCTGCCTTAGGCTCCTTGAAAACAAGGACTCTGTCTTATTATTCTTCCATCCATATGGTGCCTAATGCATTGCTTTGCAAATACTAGTTGCCATCTAATTGATTCTGACTCATGGCAATCCCATGTGTCACACAGTGGAAATGCTCCTTTGGGTTTTCATGGCTGTAACTGTTATGGGAGCAGATCTCCAGGCCTTTCTTCCATGACTCTGCTAAGTGGTTTAGAATTGCCAGCCTTTGATTTAATAGCTGAGCACAAACGGTTTGTGACACTACGGACCTTGTCTTGCAAACAGTGGGCAATAAATAAACATGTTACTACTTCTGAAAAAAAAAAAAAAGCAAAAACGGTACATTCATCTACTTCATGAAACCCACCAAAATGTACAAAAATAACCAGATATATAAAATAACTTTTAATTTATAATGAAACACAGAATTCACGAGCATGGAAGATTATCTGCCCTTTTCACTAAAAAAAAAAAAAATTCTTGATTTTCTACTGTATACCAAAAACTGTGCTAATTCCTAAGTCTGCATTGGTGAGTAAAATAGACACGGTCCCTTCCATTGATAGTGTAGTGGGAAAGAAATCAGTGATTTAAAAAATGTAGTTTTTAACTATGTGTTTCAATTGAATCCACATGTAATGACTCCCTTCTCTATTAAGTTAAAGTGATTTGTACTCTTGTCTTTTCTTATGCTTTCTAATTCTATTGCAAATACTATTTTTCTTTGTCAGATTTTCTGTTATAGACTCACCTCCAACCATAGTTTTCCCAGTTGTTTTGTCCTAGTTTTCCAAATGAATTTAATGTTTGCCACCATTCCTTAACTAACCATTGCTATTTGATTTTTTAATTCTTAATTTTTGAATCATTTTTTTGGTTGTCTTGATTTCAATGCTAAATAATTCATTTTCTAACCATCCAAGAACTCATGGGCACCCTCCTGAACTGTCTCATGTATGTGAATGTCTGCCATTTGTCTTTATATTTGAAAGGTAGCTTGCTGGGAAATACTAATCACTCACACATGTTTTTTTTTTCTGAGAGATTTGAACACAATGTTGTACTGTATTCTGGCATTGAGTGTTGTTATGATGAAATTTGAGGCCAGCTTGGGATTTTTCTCTTTGGAATTGACTTGCTTTTTCTGCCTGTATGCCTGAGGAGTTCTTCGTCATGGACACACCATAATTTTACCAGGATTTGTGTCATTTATGAATTTTCTGTGTAAATTTTTTTCTGTTGTATAATACAACATCTTCAGATTCTGTTCTGTCTTCATGTCAGAGAAATGTTACTGTATTTCTGGAAAGTTTATTCCTTTCATCAAATTTTCTAATAATTAGTTATCCATATATTTGATTATTTTTGTGTATCTCAATAAAAATCTTTAATCTCGGTTTCTATTTTCTCTGAATTTCCTATAATTGTTTCAAATCTTTCCCTAATGTCAAATCTTTCCTTTTTGACCTTTTGTTGTGTTTGTTCTGTTTCTTGCTGTTTATAATCTGTACATTTAGTTTGAATATCTTGGTTCTCAATTAATTTCTTTAGCTGTGAATTCTTATATCTCAATTAATTTTGTTACCTTTCATCCTATCTCTGTGATTCTTTTTACTATTTACTCCTATTAAATTTTTCTATATCTCAAATTACTTTTGAGAATATTCTCCTATATCCTTGGACATCTAATAGGCATTCCAAAATTTATATTTCAAAGTGATCTCCTAATCTTCTTCAGAAGACCTGCTTCTCCCATACTCTTCTCCATCTCAGTCAACACGCCTGGCTGTGAACCAAAATGTTGGAGGTTCGAGTCCACCCAGAGGTACCTGAGAAGAAAGGCCTAGTGATCTGCTTCCAAAAAATCAGCTATTGAAACCCTGTGGAGTAGAGTTCTACTCTGACACACATGGGGGTGCCATGAGTCAGAATTGACTCTATGGTAACTGGTGTTTTTTGGTTCCAGAGCTCCAGAAAATGAAAACTCCTGGTGACACTTTCTTATGCTTTTGATGTTTCCCTGCATCATGTAGCTATTTGTATTTTCTTAGGTTTATTCTTGCCTTTCCAGGGCTGCTAAATCACTCTCTCAATCAGCTTCCTCAAAATTATACAGTAGTAATGAGAATCTGCAGGATTTTCTTGACTCATCCTTTCCTAAGTATTGCTTTTTGGATTGGAGACAGGACAAAGAATGGTGCTGGGTTTTACAGCGATCATCTGTTTCCTTGCCTTGACTGCCACTCTTTCAGGGTGACATTTCATTGTACCTGTCCATACTTTGGTTCTGCTAGTGAATTTTGTGTTATTTTTACTATTTTATTTCAACTTTAGCTTATTAAATATCAGAGGAGGTATATTTTTTTCAATCCTATTTTAACCCTCCATCTTTACTAGGATGTTCATGTATTACGTTTTATTTTTAAAAAATGAAGCAATACTTAAAAATAAATCAGTAGTCTGTGCAATTGTTTTATTGTTACTTATTTTAGTTAAAATGTGCAGCTATTTGTTGAAAGTTTCAAGACCATTATGATTTTTTTTCTGTTTTTTTTTTTAACTTTTCCAGCTGTAGATTGTGATTTCAGAATATCCAAGTAAGATTTAACTGAATTGTACAATTATGCATTTTTTTGTTTCATACATGAAAGACTTTATAATTAAATAACAGCAACATTCAGCAGTATTACATATGATCAAGACCAAAAAATGTTTTCTCAAATGCTAAAGCAGAGCATTAGGAGGCCTTTCTTTTTTAATTTTTTTTATTGTACTTTTGGTGAAGGTTTACAGAACAGATAGTTTCTCATTAAACAGTCAGTACACGTATTGTTTTATGACATTAGTGAACAACCCCACAACATGTCAACACTCTCCCTTCTCGACCTTGGAGGGCTTTTTTTTTTTTTGGTGAAAATATACATAGCCAAAGATACAACGTTACAGAAATTTCTACATGTACAATTCAGTGACATCGATTACATTCTTCCAGTTGTGCTGCTGTTCTCACTATCCTTTTCCAAATTATTCCATCACCATTATCTTCAACTCCCTGCCCCCTAGGCGTCCCATCAAACCTTTTGAGTTGCTGTTGTCAGTTTGATCTCACATAGATAATTCTTTTTTTTTGGCACCTTAGATGAAGGTTTACAGAACAAATAGTTTCTCATTAAACAGTTAGTACAGATAGTGCCTTATGACAATGGTTAACAAACCCACGACATGTCAACACTGTCCCTTCTCAACCTTGGGTTCCCTATCACCAGCTTTCTTGTCTCCTTCTGCCTTCTACTTCTTGTCCCTGGACTGCTGTGCCTCATTAGTCCATTTTGTTTTATGGGGCTGTCCAATCCCCGACTGAACGGTGAACGTCAGAAGTGACTTCACCTCTGAGCTAAAAGGGTGTCTGGGGGCCATACTCTCGGGTTTCTCCACTCTGTCAGGCCAGTAAATCTGTTCTTTTTTTGTGAGTTAGGATTTTGTTCTACATCCTTCTCCAGCTCTGTCCAGGACC
>NW_004444275.1:637667-641675 GCF_000243295.1 Trichechus manatus latirostris | reverse complement strand
ACTTGAAGTTAGACTTCAGGTATATACCCTGTTTTACTACGGTAATGAGAGCCTACACTGTTGAAATGGGTCCACATAAGTCTATGCAGGGAAAAAGACACTCAAAATCCGAGGATCCCTCGCGCCTCCACCTAGGCAAAGGAACTGTGCCTACCCAGAATTCCTGGTTTAGGGGAGCCTGCAGATAATTTTTCCCCCTGTTTGTTAATATTTTCACTTTCCAAGGCCAGGAGAATGGCTCAGGGTGCATGACGGGTCCTCGTTCTGGCCCAGGAGACTCGGCCATTGCTGAAGCCATCCTGAACCCAGTGCAGAGCAGGGAGCAGGGAGCAGGGAGGTAAATGGGAAAGAGGTTTTTCCCAAAGCTGGGTGTTTTTGATCTGCACAGTAGGCCAGACGCAAGTAGTTATCTTTTGCTGATTGAGGGCTGCTTCTCACTGTTTCTGGATGGCCAAGTAGACTTTGCCACTGGTCTCTCCCAGTGTGGAAAATGCCTCCTGAGCGCCGCTGCTCTCCTGCCTCACCACTCACCCCCGAGGTGATCCAGCCTGAAGGTCTCAGGCTCTCACCGGGTCAGGTTTGGCAACTCCTTGCTGCTTCCAAACTGTCTCTCCCTCCTCTTGCCACTCAGTCCGATTCCTCAACTTTGCCTTTGATGTTCAGGGCTCCTAGGTTGTCATATATAATCGATTCACTTGTTTTTTCAGGTCTTTGTTTTAAGAGGGACCACCAGAAGTGTCTGAATACGCCACCATCTTGGTTCTGCCTCCTAAAAATTATTTTAGTATCTAACATTATAAGGACGCATACCTTTAGAAATATTTCAGCTGCTTAAACAATATTACTCGTCATGAGTATGTTCTCCGCTATTCAAAGGTGGTCAGCATGGCTTGCTTCCAAAATGAAAACTGAGTTGTTATATGAGAGTGTGTCGGCTTGACACACAATGGAGCCACAAGGACTAGATGGAGTATTTCTTTCTTGAAATTTCTTCATTTACTAAACATATGCTATAATCACATACACCCAGTTTTCTGGAGTGAGAAAATGTTCTACAGGATTTTGATCATTCAGTAGTGTTCACTTACTATGGGCTGTCTATAGCTACATCTTCCTGCTCCCCTTCCTGCAGGATATCAGGAGAATGGGTTCTGAGATTCAGTCAACAGTAAACTTTGTTAAGCCTCAACCTGCATAAATTACACTGAGGCTATAAAAGAAAAGCAATAAATGACAGAAAACTTAGGGTTAAGGAAACTAGAAAAGAACATGCACATGACTATGGGAAGAATGTAAAAAATTACGGTGATAACTTACTAATTTGCATTCTCCTTATTTTGAAATCGTGTTAATTTTCCTAACAGACATACCATAGCATAGCTCTCTAAAAATGTAGAAAAAAGAAGGCAAAGTAATATGATAAGAATACTTGAAGTATTACTGCTTACGCTGCTAAATTTGAAAAAACAAAATTCTAACCTGGCATGATAGTCTTTTAATTCTAGTTTCCAAGTAGTGATTTTATATTAAGTGTAAGATAATTCAAATTAATTTAACTAGAAAACAAACATAAAGAAACTGGCAGAAATGTGTGTTAATTTAAGTTGAAGATATTAAATAAAAAATATGCCTTTCTCTATTAATAAAAATATTTCTATCGGTATGTGGTTCCTCAAAATTTGCAAAATAATTTGGAAAACATATGAGAGGGAAGAAAAGTATTTCCTTTTTTTTTTTTTCTTTCTTATATTAGTACTTTACTGGAGCATTTATAATGATATTACATATTTTATTTATTTAACATGATCAGTAATGGTAAGTAATTCACATTTATTATGTTAATATTTCTCTTAAATACTAAAGTGAAATTATTGTAATTGTATATGTAGTAAAGGATATGTTTATCAATAGTTTTGTATAACTAATTTCTAGCTTTGCTTATGTGTAGTTGGCAAGTAGTTGGAATTGTAATGCTGCCTGAACATGTTGTTTTCTGTTTTGATTCTCAATATTTGAGAAATAATTGAAATATATAAAATTTCAAAACTATTTCTTCATTTTTATTGTAAATAATACTTGTTTTTCTTCTATAAATTATCTTGAATAATGTTTTTTTCCTATTAAAATATTCACAGAAAATTCTACTTTTTAAAAAAAGATAGAATTAAACATGGAAATTTTATTTAATCATTCTTTTTAGCATTTTAATGTGAACTTTGCTTTCTCTTCTCTCATGGAGTCATGAACTTTTTCTAAAGTATAAAAGTAGAAAAACAAACAACTTTTGAGGAAATATTTGGCAGACAAAATGAACGCTCCATGGTGAGTCTCACCTTTTAGGAAAGTCAAAGAACAACCAAAGATATATTTGTGGGAGATTATTAGATAAGAGAAATTATTCACAAACCGCTGAGATACGTATTCTGCTCTGTGGGAACTTCCTGCACAGTTAGCATGCTTCGGAGAGAATGCGTTAAGCTACACAGAGACCTACACAAATATAGAGGGCATTAGTATGACTTTCCAACAGAAAGATCGTTTTATTTTCTAAACCAAATATTTTCTCTCTACCTTCTAGATTATGCAATATATTTCAGTAGGTAACCATGGCAGTGCAGTAATTTTCAGGTTAAAACTTTTCATGAAACAAAGCTTACATTTTTTCTAGCAGCAGGAAATACTTGACTGAAAAGCAAATCACAATCTTTTGAGACTAAATGCATGCTGTGTAATTCTGAGTTCAGTACGTGTCTTGGGGGGCATGTTTAATATATTTTTTTCTGCTAAGGCAGCTCTATTTTGTCTGCCTAGAGATACACAAGACGTTTTGTTCAACTGCTAAAACTCCATTCTGGTATAGGCAAGAACTTAAAATTGTTAAAAACAAATGAAAAATTGCAAATTATGTTTGCTATTCTCTTGATAATATCTTCTGATTGAAAGGTTTTCTTCCTTTTTAGGCATATATGTAGGTTCTTTTAAGAAACTTTCAAGTTTAAGGTAACAAAATGAAAGTAGAAAAAGATACTACTAAAGAAATTTGCTTTTGTTAGTTAGGTATCATTTATAGAACATATTTGCTCTCTGACTTTTGGCATATGTGTGTGTGTGTGAATCATTTTTTATTATTTTTGTAATGTGTCTGTGAAATATGGAGAGCATACCTCTCATTGCTATCATAATACTGCAACTTAGGAAGAAAAACGGGTGAACATATAGCCACATGTAGAAACAGCTACTTACCGATATATATAGCTGTTAATAAGCTCTAAAAGGTAAGTTAATGTGGCTGTTTTTTGTTCGTTTGTTTGTTTTTTGCTTTGTTTTTGACCAAACTTCTTAGATGGAATTAAATAGAAAGTTGAAATTTTGTTCAGTTTATAATTCTGTTAGTTATTTCCTTTTTCTTTTGTCCTACATATCCCTTCTTGAAGCATTTGATTTATAATATTTGGCAAAATAAGTTGCTTTTACTGCTGATAAACTGAGTTTATTTTGAAAATTGTAAATACAGATAATGAATATAGTATTTACATGCATTTACATAATTTTTGCAATCTAAGCTCTTTTTTCAAACTGATCTTCATGTTATGTCACTCCCAAGGACTGAGATAGCATATTGCCTCATGGAATTTAAACACTAAATAGAGAACTTGAAAGAAAACTCAGAAAAAGTAGCTAGTCTAATATCAAAGATTAATAGTCAAAATTGTCTGTTATTTTTTTATTCCTAATATTTCGTATGTAATTTGAAATTTTAGCATTGCAAACAGATATTTTGTGTTTGTATATCATAGTTTATGCAGTATTTTATCTTAGTGACAATAATGGAGATGTGGAGATAAGAAGGAGCTAAAACAGAAATGCATAAATAAAATTTAGTCATTCTAAAGAGGCATAAACAGAAAAAGCAAGACAAAGGAAAATGAAAGTGAAAACAGAGTAATAAATATTCCATGTAAAAAAAAAATTAAATATTCAATCTAAAAACATGTGTTCTGTCATAAT
>NW_004444275.1:633245-637567 GCF_000243295.1 Trichechus manatus latirostris | reverse complement strand
TTCTTCTATAAATTATCTTGAATAATGTTTTTTTCCTATTAAAATATTCACAGAAAATTCTACTTTTTAAAAAAAGATAGAATTAAACATGGAAATTTTATTTAATCATTCTTTTTAGCATTTTAATGTGAACTTTGCTTTCTCTTCTCTCATGGAGTCATGAACTTTTTCTAAAGTATAAAAGTAGAAAAACAAACAACTTTTGAGGAAATATTTGGCAGACAAAATGAACGCTCCATGGTGAGTCTCACCTTTTAGGAAAGTCAAAGAACAACCAAAGATATATTTGTGGGAGATTATTAGATAAGAGAAATTATTCACAAACCGCTGAGATACGTATTCTGCTCTGTGGGAACTTCCTGCACAGTTAGCATGCTTCGGAGAGAATGCGTTAAGCTACACAGAGACCTACACAAATATAGAGGGCATTAGTATGACTTTCCAACAGAAAGATCGTTTTATTTTCTAAACCAAATATTTTCTCTCTACCTTCTAGATTATGCAATATATTTCAGTAGGTAACCATGGCAGTGCAGTAATTTTCAGGTTAAAACTTTTCATGAAACAAAGCTTACATTTTTTCTAGCAGCAGGAAATACTTGACTGAAAAGCAAATCACAATCTTTTGAGACTAAATGCATGCTGTGTAATTCTGAGTTCAGTACGTGTCTTGGGGGGCATGTTTAATATATTTTTTTCTGCTAAGGCAGCTCTATTTTGTCTGCCTAGAGATACACAAGACGTTTTGTTCAACTGCTAAAACTCCATTCTGGTATAGGCAAGAACTTAAAATTGTTAAAAACAAATGAAAAATTGCAAATTATGTTTGCTATTCTCTTGATAATATCTTCTGATTGAAAGGTTTTCTTCCTTTTTAGGCATATATGTAGGTTCTTTTAAGAAACTTTCAAGTTTAAGGTAACAAAATGAAAGTAGAAAAAGATACTACTAAAGAAATTTGCTTTTGTTAGTTAGGTATCATTTATAGAACATATTTGCTCTCTGACTTTTGGCATATGTGTGTGTGTGTGAATCATTTTTTATTATTTTTGTAATGTGTCTGTGAAATATGGAGAGCATACCTCTCATTGCTATCATAATACTGCAACTTAGGAAGAAAAACGGGTGAACATATAGCCACATGTAGAAACAGCTACTTACCGATATATATAGCTGTTAATAAGCTCTAAAAGGTAAGTTAATGTGGCTGTTTTTTGTTCGTTTGTTTGTTTTTTGCTTTGTTTTTGACCAAACTTCTTAGATGGAATTAAATAGAAAGTTGAAATTTTGTTCAGTTTATAATTCTGTTAGTTATTTCCTTTTTCTTTTGTCCTACATATCCCTTCTTGAAGCATTTGATTTATAATATTTGGCAAAATAAGTTGCTTTTACTGCTGATAAACTGAGTTTATTTTGAAAATTGTAAATACAGATAATGAATATAGTATTTACATGCATTTACATAATTTTTGCAATCTAAGCTCTTTTTTCAAACTGATCTTCATGTTATGTCACTCCCAAGGACTGAGATAGCATATTGCCTCATGGAATTTAAACACTAAATAGAGAACTTGAAAGAAAACTCAGAAAAAGTAGCTAGTCTAATATCAAAGATTAATAGTCAAAATTGTCTGTTATTTTTTTATTCCTAATATTTCGTATGTAATTTGAAATTTTAGCATTGCAAACAGATATTTTGTGTTTGTATATCATAGTTTATGCAGTATTTTATCTTAGTGACAATAATGGAGATGTGGAGATAAGAAGGAGCTAAAACAGAAATGCATAAATAAAATTTAGTCATTCTAAAGAGGCATAAACAGAAAAAGCAAGACAAAGGAAAATGAAAGTGAAAACAGAGTAATAAATATTCCATGTAAAAAAAAAATTAAATATTCAATCTAAAAACATGTGTTCTGTCATAATCTCTTTGCTTGACTTTAAAAAATTAAAAACATATTTTATTATATATACATTATAATATATCTATACATTCAATTATTCTCTGAAAGAAACATTAAAATATGAATTCTGAAGATTTTCGTTACAGAGATTAACTGAAACACTGTCATTTACTAACTATATCAGAAACATTTGTTAATTATTGTACATCCTTTTTTTCTCATTTACATTATCAACAATGAGTATAGATTTTAATTCAGGATGCCTGTGTAAGCATGTGGTATATATATCATCTTAATTTTGCATCATCCTATACAGTTAATTATTATGATGTAGGAATATTAATGTCACATTGCAGAAAAGCTGTGAGATGAGAAATATTGTTGTAGATGTTTCTGAAAACACAGCCTACAGTAATCTGCACTCTGGTCACTCTAATTTAAATCCTCCCACTTGCACAATACCCACTCCTCCCCCAGAAGTCTCATCCTGTTGACTTGAAGTTGATAATCTCATCATTTAATTTTATATAATGATGCTGCTCAGGCCTGGTACCTCTGGTTCAGCTGATTGAATGAAACACCTCTTAATCCAAAGACTTGTAAACTAAAGAGACAATTTATTTGACCTACATTCATCCAACATACAATGGGGAAACAGTGACAAGATGACCTTATTTGAGATACATATTCATAAGGGGGATGGGTAAGAACAGAAGACACATAGAAGTCATTTGTCTACAGCATTTCTGAAATTCAGCTAGGCAATTTTGCGAGTTCCTTTATTAGTGCAGTTCTATTACCTGGGGATATTTCTTCTTTGCTTTTCACTTTTACCTCTGAGTAAGTTTTTCTTTCCTGTAAGAAAAGGGTTTTGTGTATAATTGAAGAGCTTCCTCAGCATGCTACCTGCCTGAAGGAATCTGGAAGTCCAGAAGCAACATTTTATTTTGAAAAGTGGTGCATCTTTCAGTCTATGAAAATATAATTTTTTAAAATACCTTGTGAGTCTCCTATGTATCAAATTATAAACACTCCATCTGACATATTTATACCCACAAATCTCTTTAAAATAAACCTCTCTCAGCTACAACTCAATTTTCTTCAAAGTTCTTTTGTCTAAGTGGATCATTGAGGAATCCCCTTAGGATTCTTAGAAGCCCATTTGTCTAGCTAAACAGTTGTACAGTGACCCTTTTTAACAAAGGTCCTTACAGTACAGCCTTGATTTGCTCTTTACCTTGACTCCTCCTTTTACTTGCAGCACCCTGGATTTAATCTTTGTATTGAGACTTTTTATTTTTCACTTTGATAATCATTGTTGGAGGAGACTGAGGATAGGAAACGATTTTATCTTTGATCCTAGCAATGACTTTATATTTTACTAAATTTGACTTGAAAATGGAACAGTTCCATCCTGTTTTTCCTGCACATTGTTAAGGGCAACTAAAGTGAAAAAATTGGCACTTTCAACATTTTGTATGAAAATCTCCTTTGCCAGATATACAAGTTCATTTGGTACTCTTTATTGCTTTTTAAAAATTATTCCATGTTATTGCAGGCCACACTTTTGCAAATTGTGTTGCTAGTACATAACTTGTATATCCTTTCCTCTTACAATTTTCATCAGTGCACACCATAGCACTTTCCTCACTTCTCTTCCGGCCATACTGATAGTCTCCTTGATTAATTTTAGGCCTTTGCCCATTATCAAGTCCCAAAGCCAATGCCACATGTTTTGGTTTTAATTAAACCTGTACTGTACTTCCATATACTCATTTGTATTTTGGTTGTCTATTGCGTTATAAACCACTTCAAACTTAGTGACTTAAAATAAGAACAACAACCAGTTTATTTACACACAATTCTCCAATCTAGACTGGGCTCAAATAAAGGTTTTTTTCCTGTGGATCTTGTCAATGTCATTCTTGTGGTTGCATTTAACTGTCAGGGAACTTGGGACTTCTTTCAGTTGGGAAGCTGGAAAGCTGAGATTATTTATCTTTCCATGCAGACTCAAGGTCTTTTGACTTCAAGGTGGCCTATCCTGTAGAGTAGCTAAGCATCTTACAGTGGAAGCTTTTAGGGATTCATAAAGCCTAGGCTCAGAAATTCTAAAATATCACTTCTGCCATGTTCTGTTGGTCTATACAGTCACTGGTGGCAGTCCAAATTCAAAGGGAGGATATAGACTCAACCTCTTGGAAAGTGCCAAGGTTAACATTCCAGAATAAGACAGGAATGGGAGATATCGTTGTGGCCATCTTGGATATACAAAAATATTAGTATAATACATTAATATAGATCTTTTGAACTTGTAGACTCGTCACATAATTGTGTGGTGTGATGAGTTGAATTGTGTCCCCCACACAAAAGATAAGTTCAGGTCCTAACTGTGTTACGGTTGAATGTGACCTTATT
>NW_004444275.1:630409-632404 GCF_000243295.1 Trichechus manatus latirostris | reverse complement strand
TTCAAATTTAAAATAAATTACCTGCATAATGAGTTCAAGAATTCATTTTACATTCATACAGTATTCATGTTATATGAGCCACAAAGCATATTAATAATAAAGTGGTTTTTAAAACCTATTAGAAGGAGGCCACTCAGTTAACTGATTATGCTAAAAATGGAACTGGAGAAAAACAAAATGAGGAAGCAGACAAATAGGTTAAAAAATTTAGATTCTTTTGATGACTGAGTCAAGAGATAAATGCAAACTCAGAGTAGACAAATGCAAAATAATTAGATTGTGAGCAAGGAACACTGCCAGGAACCTGAAACTAAATAAAAGTCATACAATAGTTTGAATAAGAATGTGGATGATGGAGTTATTGAAACTGCTTTTGCAATTTGTAAAAAGATAGGACTCTGTATACTGTAATAAAAATTGATTCTTTATTAGGTAAGGCATCTATCTGAAATACTACAGACTAGAGGATAAGCATTATGTTATCTCTAAAAGGAGCGTGAGGTGATAGGAAAAAGAAGCACTAGCATATTTAAATAATTTTACTACATATCCTTTGAAAAATTAAACTTGTGATTAAATTATAATTTAATAGCCTGTCTTTGCTTTATTGTATAAATAACAAAAAATGAAAGAAAAACCTCTGCATGCAAAATAACTGTTCATAGGATTCAACTGGATGGCAACTAACAACAAAAGAAGGACAATAAGCTCAAGTATCAAAGTTAGAGAAAATTCAGAAGGTTGCAACTTTGTGAAGCAAAAAGAGACTCAAAAGCATATTTGCCAAGCCAACTGATGTTCTACTAACTAAATTCCCTACTCTATAAATAGAGTTTAACTATTTACTTGTTTTTTAGAACATATAGTTGTGCACTTTTGCCAATGACCAGTGGACAGGAAATGGGAGGTTTAACACCAGAAAAGAGAAAGCTGTGAGGTCCTAAATCCTAGTTCTTGGAAACTCAGTGGTGTCAAAGATAAGGTACCCAGAAAAATGGCAGTGGAAATTGGCAGGATAGGTTTTAGTTTTCATGCTACGTATGTTGCCCGTTTGGCACAAATTTATACGTGCAAACAGTGCTCCAAGTGCCTATGGGAGCTGTTTGGATTAGCTAACTTAGATGATCACAATGGAACCAGTAGATACATGGGAGCTAACACTCCTGGATGGGGCTTAAAAAACACTTATTAGTTGAAATTCACTTGAAGCTTCATCCTAGTGTCTCTACAATTGCCCAGAGGGAACGTGCAGATTGAGACTGGAGGATGACTAACATTTATGGGGAGGACTGCTGAAGAGAGTCTCATAAAATAGCACCAGAGGTAGAAGATAATACAGGAGTAAGTCATGGCATAGAGATTAAGAGGAATGAGACGGAATGATTATTTCCAATATTGTCCATGACTCAAGAGTGGTTAAGTAGAATCAGAACTGGAAGAACTCTGCCAACTCGGAGACTATTGGTGATCATAGCAAGAGTAGTTTATGTGGAGTAAATGAGGGTGGGAAATTCATAAACCACATTGTTGTAAATTAAATAATAAATAGGGAGAGGGGTGATAAAATCACTGTATTATATTTATGCATCCATAACCAATCTGTAGTGGCAAAGTCCTTTTCCCTGGAGAGTAGGTCTTTGTTCTGGAGAAGGGTCTGGACATGTTTCACAATGGTTACTCCTCTCCTCCTCTGTTCAGTCTACAAAGGGATCTTTCTCAGATCCTCATCAGGAGAACCCAGTGCGTTTACTGGAGATAAAACCCACAAAAGTGTGACCGCAATAAAACTGCAGCCCCAGGACTTTCTCCCTCTCAGGCTTATCCACATTCAATTTATCTAAATTTTCCTGATAAATGTTCCTACCAGTTTATGACTTCAATGGCTTCTGCTCCAGGTAAGAAGACCTTAATCACTGAATTTCTTTGAATGTGTCTTTATCTATAGATTTTTGGGTAATGATTTTCTCTGCAGCCTCAGCTTTCTGATGGGTCCAG
>NW_004444275.1:627703-629303 GCF_000243295.1 Trichechus manatus latirostris | reverse complement strand
AGTTTTACATTTGCTTTTACACATTCAAGGGGGTTTTTAATAATTCCTTATATCTATTTTATTATCATACCAAATGGTAATAAAAAGTGAATCCATATCTACGATTTATGCAGGCCTAGGGAAGAAGACCTAGTGATCTGCTTTCTGGAAGATTACGGTCAAGAAAACCTTATGGGGCAGTTCTAGTCTGTCATATGGGGTCACTATGAGTCAAAAATGACTCAAGGGCACCTAACAACAGCAAATACAGCAACTTTTGCATTTCTTCTGTTAACTATCCAGCCACACTCAGTCTCCAGACACAAGGCCCTAGAGTCTATAGCTGGGTTGCAACTTTTTTGAGTTTATACAGCGTTTCTGAGTATGTAACTGATGGAAGTTGGCATTCCTTTGCATGGATTTCATTTCTAAATATCTAGATATTTCCTAATGATTGTTTTATGCATTCCATTATGGAATTTGTTTGTTATTGTTTTGGGGGTTTGATTGTTTTTGTGTTATGTATAACAATTACAGCACATATACAATGTAACGATTTCCCCAAGGCTGTTCAAACTCTTCAAAAATATATTTTAGGCTGCAGAGTGGGCCACTGTGAGGTTATGTCATATTTTGTTTTAACATTTACTTAATGTATATAACTTATATTGTTTTCAGTTTTGTACTCTTAAAATAGATGAGCAGACAGAATTACTGAGTCAGAAGGAATCAGATTTTAAATTTTTTAAAAGGCCTTATTCATATGGTTGTCTTTTTCATCTTATACTTCTTGTCAGTGTGTATCTTTTTGAACATAATGGTTAGTAAACATAATTGCTATGCAGTGTTATCTAGTTCTTCTAATGGTATTTCTATTTTTTTAATAAAGAAAACAGCTTAATATTTCTTTTAACTCTTAGTGGAGTGCTTAAGAGTATGTTCTCTTGAACTTACTGTCTAGCTTTGTGATAGGGGCATAGTGTTCACTTTCCTTTTCCATAAAGAAGAATTAGTAGTCCTTAAAAATGCAATGGTAAACGCAATGGTAAGCCCTTGACTGCTAACTGAAAGTTTGGCAGTTCTTAGGAGAAAGACCTGGCGATTTGCTCCTGTAAAGATTATAGCCTAGAAAACCCTATGGGGCAGTTCTCCTCTGTCACGTGGAGTTGCTATGAGTTGAAATCAACTCAACAACACCTAAAAACAACAGCAGTCCTTAAAAGAGAGCTTGGTATATAATAAGTGATCCGTATAAGTTGGTTGTCTTGGTAGTTCTTAATAATATTTTTTGATTCATTTCTGAAGATTTTAAGGGTGTTTATTTTTTATATAAAATTTTTTTGCTTTTCTTTTGGATAAGTCAATAAAATTTTTCTTTTGTGAGATTCTTCTGTTGCATTTGATTGAGGTTATATTATTGACAACTTCCTAGAATTCAACAAAATCATCCAAAATTATACGAATGATATAGGAAAAAACAGTAGAATAAAAAATTAGCTACTTAAATAAAGGTGTTAAGTTAATGAATAAAAAAGGAAATTGATGATCATTTTTCATGTCCTTTTAAAAGACTAGATCATGGATTATTCAATGCCATGAATCATGCATTCAAGTGTGAAAT
>NW_004444275.1:624377-625546 GCF_000243295.1 Trichechus manatus latirostris | reverse complement strand
ACACACACGCACACAGAGACACAAGCAGACCCAAGTAGAAAGATCAAACTCAAAGAGCCAAAAAGGGAGTCTATAAAGAAATGCCACATAGAGAGAAAGATACAGATATAAAACCTAAAACAGAGGCAGAAATCCTAGAGTCAAGAATACAAGAGAGATCGTGAGTGCCTAGGAAAGGTTTTTATCACAGTGAGGGAATTGCCTGACAGAATTTAAAGGACCAGTGACCAGAAATATGGATAATTAAGGAGATTTTACTTTGGGCATGCTTCATTTCTGTGGAACTATGGATATATAAGGAGCCCTAGCTGCGTAGTGGTTAGCTCTTGGCTGCTAACTGAAAGGTCAATGGTTCGAACCCACCAGCTGCTCCGTGGGAGAAAGATGTGGCAGTCTGTTTCTATAAAGGTTACAGCCATGGAAATCCTATGGGGAAGTTCTACTCTGTCCTATTGGGTCGCTGTTAGTTGGAATTGACTCAACAGTAGTGGGCTTTTTATGGGTATATAAAGAAATAGAAATTAACATGTGAGTAAGAAATACCTACCTCAGATTCTATTAGATTCTATTAGAACCACTATATATAATTCCCTATATGTCTTAGGCTAGATTCTCTAGAGGAGCAAAACCAGTGAAGCGTATGTATATATATATAGAGAGAGAGAGAGAGAAAGGAAGAAAGATTTATTTCAAGGAAGTGGCTCACAGAGTTGTGGAGACTGGCAAGTCTCAAATCCGTCATGGGTCAGGCAGCAGGCTGGAGGCTTCTCCTGACTCAGATGGTTGCAGGAGCTGACAAACCCAAAATCTGCAGATCAGATGCCAGCCTGCTAACTCACGTCCCAAGAACCGAATCAGATGCAGGATCCAGAGGCAGTGGGCTTTACCAGAACATCAAAACATATTGGATGCAGGCCACACCCCCAAGGAAACTCCCCTTTTAACTGACTGGCTACTCATATCAGATAACAAAATGGAGGATGATTACATATTATCTGCCAAAGCACTAAGAATCATGGAATAGCCAAGTTGACACATAACCTTAACCATCACAATATATATATTCTATTTATTAAAAACCAAAACAAAACCCGTTGCTGTCAAGTTGATTCAAACTCATAGCCATTTTCTAGGAAGAGTAGAACTGCCCCATAGGCTTTCCAAGGAGT
>NW_004444275.1:622626-623566 GCF_000243295.1 Trichechus manatus latirostris | reverse complement strand
CGTAT
This sequence comes from Trichechus manatus latirostris, assembly GCF_000243295.1. Lineage (NCBI taxonomy): Eukaryota > Metazoa > Chordata > Mammalia > Sirenia > Trichechidae > Trichechus > Trichechus manatus. Next base: position 623,561 of record NW_004444275.1, on the reverse strand, counting down.
ATATAGAATATATATATGTGTATGTATATGTATATCAATTAGATTCTATTAGAACCACTTAATATAATAAGCTTTGATTCTATGATTGTGGGCGCTTCATGCTTATAAATTACATGTTTCCATCTTATAAAATAAATTGAAAGTAAAATTCAGGACAAATATTTTTGTGACTTTGATTCAAGTCTTTTCTCTCAGAAGATAGTTACAAAATTCACAATAAAATATGGAGAAAATGGGATTAGGGAACTATGGAGGAACCCTCTTAATGAGAGCTCTATATTTGTGAAACACAGTTAATGGACTGAAATCTGAGGAACGTTTAATTTACTGACTTGTGCTACTTTATCAATGTTTTTCACTAAACATTTTTTGTTATTTACTATTCTGAGAAGAAAATTTTTCAGAAGAGAATTTAGTATCTTATGTATCTTTTCCTTAATATTGTATAGTATATTTCAGTACACAATATAAACATGTAATTCTTAGTATACTTTATTTATAATATGAAATGAATTTTTATAAAATTATTTTCACTATTGGCACAAAAGCTTAAGCACTTGACTACTAACCGAAAGGTTGGAGGTTCAAACCTACCCAGAGGCGCCTTGGAAGACAGACTGGCAATCTGCTTCCAAAAGGTCACAGCCTTGAAAAGCACATGGAACAGTTCTACTCTACACATATCAGGTCACCCTGAGTTGGAACCAACTCAACAGCAACTAACAACAACAATTATATCAAGTAGAATATATTGATCATCACATAGTTTAAAATTTAGTACCATTTACCTGACTGAATCTCTCCTGACCACAATAATCTACTTAGAACAATAAAAGGATATAGTCACATTCATATTATTAGAATAATATTATGCTATATTTATTATCTCAATGTTGCACAAACATTCTTCAGCATAACAGAAATATTGAAGTGAT
>NW_004444275.1:619723-620560 GCF_000243295.1 Trichechus manatus latirostris | reverse complement strand
GATGTCCTTCGAGACCATGGTCCCCAGCCCTCAGCCTAGTAATTCAGTGCCTCTGTAAGTTAAAAACAAAGTTGTATTTTAAAAAAGTTATTAAACTACTAGGGGCGTCGCCCAAACACTACAGTTTCCCCCACAGTAGGTAACAAATAATAAATCTTTGATGTGTATCCACTTATACTTTTCTCTTTGTTCAAACAAATGTATAGGTTTATATAAATATATGGGATTATATAATACACATACTTCTTTAATATATTATGGATATCTTTACAAGTCAATTCACAAAACATTAATTCATTCTCTTAATGTAGTTATTCATTTAGTATCTTCTTAGTGTAGATATACTACTGTAATTTATTCAAACATTTCCTATGAACAGATGTTCAAGTTGTTTTGAGTGTGTTGCTTACATGAAATATTAAATAAACATCATTAAAAATAGATCCTTACATATAATTTAATTTTGTAAAGATATTTTCTAAAATATAGATTTTATTGGGGCAAATAAATACTGTTTTTTAAAAAATGTTGTAGCAAATGATGTCTTTATTCTTTCTTACTTCTGCCAAACTTTTGATGAAAATAGTAGCCCATTATATTTACTCATATTTCTCTGCTAAGGAATTTGAATTTATTATGTTTATTAGTCATATGCCCTTCCACCACTGTGAATCACATATTTATACATATTGCCCTTTTCTATTAGGCTTTGTAAGAATTTTTTTTTTTTTTTGCCTATAAGAATATTCACCCTTTAAATACCCTGCAATATGGATATCCATGAAATAACCCACAATATGGATGAATCTGGAGGGCATTATGCTGAGTGAAATAAGT
>NW_004444275.1:616639-618231 GCF_000243295.1 Trichechus manatus latirostris | reverse complement strand
TCCAATGCTAATAATTTCAATACTGTTTCTGTTGTTTTATTTTTGCCATACACTTATAACATCTGCATCTATCATTTTAATATTTGTCCTGTTTATTATTTTCTCTTTCTGCATTTAAAACATCTGGAATAAAATTGAATGGTAGTAATGATAATGTATATTATTGTCTTCATCCTGATTTTAATAAGAATAAGATTATTGTTTTAATATTTAATATTGTGCTTGTTATTTGGAATTTCTACATAGTTTTTATCATTTTAATGCACTATAAAATCCTATTTTAGTTAACCTTCTAATTGGGAAAGGATCCTGAATTTTTACAAATGATTTTGCAGCATCCTTTAAAAGAGTCACATTGTTTTTATTGTTTAATTTGTTGATTCAACTACTTAGATTGAAATATTTTCTAATGTTGAGCTATTCTTTCATTCCTGGAATAAACTCTACTTGGTCACAGAATATTGTGGTTTTAATACCTTGATTCACTAAATATTAGTTGATTACTTAGTAGACACCTGACATTCTTCAAGTGACAACTCCAGATGAGATGTTAAGTAGACAGTTGGATAAATAATTGTGGAATTTAGGGGAGAGAACTGGGGCCAGACTGGAGATGTAATTTGAGAATTACCAGCATATAGATGGTATACATTGGTAATGAGTGTAGAAAGAGAAGAGAAAGGGTACAACAAATGCATCATGGAAAACTCCAATGTTATGAAATCAAGTTAGTGATAAGGAGTTAGGATAGGAGACCTTAAAGGAGCAGCCAGTAAGGTAGGAGAAAAACAAAATGTGGTATCCCAGCAGCCATGATCTACTCTGTTAAATTTGGCCCAGGTATTGATCATGAGAATCAGCCACATTTTTTTTTTTTCACTATGAGTCTTAGTAATGTCCAATGATTAACTGTATTCTCAAATCAAAACAGCACATAAGCCAATATGATCAAAACAATCTACAATAAATTCGAGGTCCCCATCTTCTGAGTTGTGGACAGTAATTAGATTATTTCATAGTTTTTTTACTGGGTATATCTCTGTGTGTCCATGTGAGTCTGTGTGTATGTCTCTGTGTGAGTTTGTGCACACACACTATTAACAATCATTATTGTTTTGTCATTGTTAATATTATTTTATTATTATAGTATTTATTAATTACTATTTACTTATACTGGTCACATTTGTTCTCTGACACATGGGTAATTTGTAATGACCATTTGTTATTTTTGGAAATCCTAATCCCTAGGGTGGATGCCATTTGTTCTGAGGCTTTAATCTATCCTTATCCTCCTAGAAAAGTCTGTAACAAAGATTTATAATTTGAATCTCACTTCAGTCATCAACTGTTCTCTATGATTCTTTTTTTCTTTTTTAATGTTTAAATTCCATCATTTACTTGTTACCATGGTTTAATAGTGCTTCTTTATATTCTTTTGACAAATATTCTTAGTTTACATTAACCTAGCACATATCTGTAAATCACCTTATATAATAAAAAACAGGCAGTTTGAATAAATAAAAATGAATCAGGTACATCCTGAAAACAGTGCACGCTCTAATAAAACAGATACAGCTTTCATATAAATACTA
>NW_004444275.1:600894-607923 GCF_000243295.1 Trichechus manatus latirostris | reverse complement strand
CTCTGATTATTTTTTGTCTTTGGCTTTGACGAGTGTGATTATGATATGCCTTGGTGATTTTCTTTTGGGGTCTATCCTATATGGTGTTCATTGAGCCTCTTGGATGGCCAGATTTTTATCTTTCATGATATTGGGGAAGTTTTCTGTCAGCAGTTCTTCAATGATCTTCTCCGTTTTTTCTGTTTTCTCCCCCTGTTCTGGAACTCCGATCACTTGAAAATTTTTGCTTTGATTGTATCCCACATAATTCTCAGGGTCTCTTCATTTTTCTTCATTCTTTTTTCTGAGTTTTCCTCAAACAGAATTGTATCCAAGTGTTTGACTTCAGTTTTGCTTATCCTGTCTTCCACTGTTTCAAATCTTCTCCTCAGCCCTTCTATGACACTGTCCATTTTTGAAATCTTGTTGTTTATCTTTTGGATTTCTAATTGTTGTTTTTGTATGATTCTAGTTGTGAATTTATTTTGGCATTTTGTTCCTGCATTATTTTCCTGCATTCTTCCATTTTTTTGCCTGTATTTTCCATGAATTTATCTGCCTTTTCGATGAATTTGTCTATTTCTTCCTCATTTTTGTCTGCTTTTTGCTTCAACTCTTGGATAGCTCTGAATATTAGAGATTTTAATTCCTTATCAGGTAGTTCTAGTGCGTTTTCTTCTACTGGACAGTCATCTGGTTTTTTATTTTGGATGCCTACTGGAACTGTCCTGTCCTGTTTTTATAAATGTTTTGATAATGTCTGCTATTTTCAGGGCGTTTGATAATTATGTTTCTTGTTTATTGATTGTAGATTTGTTTATTTTGTCCTGTTTTTTTGTTTTGCTTGGCTATGTCTGAGTGGGCGGGCTGTGCATTTTTTGTTGTTTGCTTGTCTGTCGGCACGATACTTTTCGCCTCCTTCCTCAGTTGGCAGGGTCAGTCGCTCAGATATGGTACAGCAGGGTAGGTCTTGCTGTAGAGGAATTGCTGGGATGGGTTGTTTGTGGCACTTACTACGGCCACCAGGGTGGGCTGGTAATCAGTGCAGGGCAGGTTTTGGTAGGCCTTGCCTGTGCTGCTTCGTGGTGTGATGTTCAGCGCACGGTGCAGGTAGGCAAGATGGAGGAGGGAGCTTGTGATGTGTGGCACTAAGATGAGTATGGGAGAGAAGAGAGAGAGGAGAGATGAACAGGAGCCAAAAACATACAAACAAAAAACAGTGCTAGGGGAGCTTGCCGTTGGAGTGGAGAGATTAGAGACTATGAAATGGGGAAATACAAAAAGGAGAAGCAGAAGAAAAAAAAGAAAAGCATAAATAAAAATTAGAAAGAAAAAAGAAAAGAAAAGCTCCTAGGGATCCCACCGGTGCAGCTATGAGGTCTGGGGAAGTTGCTCCCAGGCATTGAAGTACAGCCTGGCTAGAAGACCTAGTGGCATCACTCAGTGCCAGGTATTTGGGGACAGGAAGAGAAGGAAGGTATAGAGAGACAAGAAAGTGAGTAATGAAGAAAAACAAAAAGGGAAGAAGAGGGAAAAGAAAACAAAACAAATTAAAAAAAAAAAACAAGAAAAACCCCTCAAAAAACAGAAAGAAAAAAAAACACGAAGAAAGAAATGCCTTCAGGCATTCCTCTGTGCATCTGTGCAAACTGAGGGGGTAGCTCCCAAGCCGCGCAGTAGCGCCAGGCTCGAATGGGCTCCCAATTCCAGAAAAGAAAAAGAAAACAAATAAACAATTCAAAACAAACAAAAAGCCCCAGGATCCCACCAGAGTGGCAGCACGGACTGGGAAGCAGTTTCACATTCAAGTGGAGTTTCACAGCCTTTCAGGGAGAAGCAAAGATGGTCCACGGAGCCAGGTATTTGAGAGAAAGGAGGGGGAGGTGGCAAGAGTTAAGGAAGAAATCAGAAGAAGTGGAAAAAAGCAACACCAGCAGCCAACAAATGGCACTCAGGGAGTCAGCCAGTATGGGCAGGTGGAATCCAAGCAGCCGGTGCTTCCCGGCCAAGAGACTGTGTCTGTGGGAAACAGAGGAGGCCAAGTTGGGGTAAAGAAGGGTGGGGGATGGGAAAGTGTATATTGCTGTTTAGCAGTTGTTCTGTCTCCTGCTGGAAGTTCTGTGAAGCTGCTTTCTCGTACCCCCTGTCTGCTGGTCTCTGATAGGAGTCCAAGGTGGTGGATTCGTGCTGCGTTAGCTGATAGGGGACCTCTGCATTTATCTCTCCTCGCTCTCTGTTCTCTGTCAGTTTCTTATTCCATCTGGTGCTTGGCTGAGTTCTTTATCTCTTTATTTTTTGCTTAGGGTTTCAGGATTGCTGTTTTCTCTGTTTGGCTTAGTTTTTTGCGTCTTTGCTGTGGAGGGATGGCATGGTGCTTCTGCCTAGAGCATCATGTTGCCTGGAAGTCTCGTTTTATTTCTCGACTACTGCTTCCATAGGTGTTGACAGTAGAATCAAGTAAAAGGAAATCCTTGACAGCTTCAATCTTTTCTCTGTTTACCATGATGTTGCTTATTGGTCCATTTGTGAGAATTTTTGTTTTATTTATGTTGAGATGTAATCCATACCGAAGGCTGTAGCCGTTGAACTTCATCAGTAAGTGCTTCAAGTCCTCTTCACTTTCAGCAAGCAAGATTGTGTCATTTGCATAGCAGGTTGTTAACGAGTCTTCCTCTAATTCTGATGCTGTGTTCTTCTTCATATAGCTTCATATAGTCTAGCTTCTCAGATTATTTGCTCAGCATACAGATTGAATAAGTACTGTGAAAGGATACACCCAGATGTGTACCTTTCCTGATTATAAACCAGGCAGTGTCCCCTTGTTCTGTCTGAATGACTGCCTCTTGTTCTATGTACAGGTTCCTCATGAGCACAATTAAGTTTTCTGGAATTCCCATTCCTCACGGCATTATGCAGAAAAATGAGGCACAAAAAAATAAGTGACTTTTTTTAAGAGTCGTAGCTTAAGAGGGCTATATTTATTTGAATGGACACAAATGTGACCTTTTAAGACTATTGTGATAATGCATTTAGCTTCCATGAAAATTTTCTGTGAAATAATTCATTTCACTCACTGTTGCATACTTAGTATGTGCCACACAAAATGACAGGACAAATAAGCATGTAAAAATATGCTCAATATTTTTTTTTACCCATTGCTGTCGATTTGATTCTGACTTATAGCAACCCTATAGGACAGAGTAGAACTGCCCCATAGGGTTTCCAAGGAGCAGCTGGTGGATTCAGACTGCTGACGTTTTAGTTAGCAGTCAAATCTTAACCCACTGTGTCGCCAGGGCTCCATTTGTTATTAGGGAAATGCAAATTAAAATAATGATGAAAAACCACTACGAATCTTTTCGAATTGCTGAAATCCAAAACAACTGACGATATAAATTGCTGGCAAGTATGCAGAACAACAAGAATTATCGTTCGTTGCTACTGGGAATGCAAAATGGTGCAGCCACTTGGGAAGACAATTTAGCCCTTTCTTACAAAGCTAAACGTAATATTACGATATGGTCCACCAATTATGTTCCTAGTTATTTACCTAATTAATTTGAAACTTATGTCCACACAAAAACCTGTACACAAATGTTTATAACAGTTTTATGCATAATTACCAATGGTTGGAAGCAATGAAGATGTTCTTCAATAGGTGAATGGAAAAACAAATTGTGGTACACTTATACAATGGAATACTATTCAGTGATAAAAAGAAAGGAGCAATAAAGCTACACAAAGACATGACTGCTATATATAATGTGGTATCTTGGATGGAAGCATAGATAAGTACCTGCATAGTACCTGCATCTGTACTTGCATATTGCATATTTTATTTTGTATCTTGCTTTATTTTTATCTAGCTTGCCAGAAGTAGTTTTTCTCTGTTCTGTTCTACAGTAGTTAGAACTACCCCTAATCCAGAGACTTGGGGGTAATTTTTTTTTTAATCTCAAGAACTTCAGGTGTTCATTACTTTCTCAAAAATTCTTAGTTAATATAATTTTGAGTATCTCTTCTCCCAATTATCTTTATTTTCTTTTTCTGGGACTGCTAGCAAGTCAGTAGTAAGTGGGAAAACTTAAAGCTGAGAAGGAGGCTATGAAATGCCAGGTTTGGGAAGCTATGTTGAAATCTGAAGTGAGTATCCTGGAAAGACCTTCCTGAGTATAAGGAGATGTAGAATAGAGGAGTGCAGATACAGTAAGTGGGTAGATGTGGTGGTGGGAGTTACTGGAATAAGAGAAAGCAGAACTGCTTTCTACAAATACTGTCATTGATTCTCTATGTTATTTTTTCTCGTTGCCATAGAGTTAATTCCAATTCATGGTGACCTCACGTGTTACAGATTAGAACTGCTCCATAGGTTTTCTTGGCTGTAATCTTTATGGAAGCAGATCACCAGGTCTTTTCTTCTGCAGTACGACTAGGTGGGTTCAAACTGCCAACTTTTAGGTTAGCAGCCGAGTGCAAACTGTTAAATCTATAGTTAAATCATAATTCAGTTACCTGATAGTAAGAGATATGCTAAGATGTTATACAAAGACTCTATAGAAATTTAGTAAGTGAAGTAAAATATTGCTTCCCCATCATGCTCTAATTATTCAAAAGAGGTATATATATATATATATACACAAAGCATTTTACATGACAAGACTGAGGAGAGAAAATGGAGATAGCACATTTCTCCCCAGTATTCATAAGGGTGTTGAATAGGATTCATGCAAATAAATCTAATGATTACTAGGACCCAGCCACCAACCCAGTAATACTAAATTTTACAACCCTCCAAGGGAAGCTGCCATATTTAAAAGATATATTCTTTGAAGTACCTGGTACCAGGTTGAGTGGAGGACAGAGGACTTTTGATTCTAGGGGAAGAAGAATTGTAACCAGAATATTAGCTAAAGGGCAGCTGTACCCTTGACGTAGTAGAGAAAATAGTATGTTTTGAGTTTAAATTTTTTTCAATATTTATTTTCAAAACATTTAATTCAAACTTCAATTCACTGATTTTTAACATATTAATTTGTGTTTTCTTTCTCTGTTACTCTCTCATACACACACACACACACACACACACACACTGACTCATATGTATACATACATTAATGGGTCATCATTATTATTTTTGTGAAACCATTTGAATCTACCAGATATCACATTCCTTCACCTTTAAATACTTCATCAGGTATCTCCTAGTGGTGATATTCTCTTACATAACCACAAAACAATGATAAAATTCAGGAAATTTTACAATGTTACAATGCTATTATCTATAATACAGTCCTTATTCTACTTTTTCTAGTTGTCCTAATAATATTCTATATCCAGTATCATCGGTTGCATTTAATTAACATCTTCAGTACTCCTTTGATCTGGAACAGTTCCTCAGACTTTGTTTTTCAGGACATTGACCTTGCTGAAGCTGTTTGGTGAGCTTAGTTTCAATATACGTTTATTCTCCCCTCTGCGTGAGGGCTTCTAATCAGCAGTACAGCAGTTAGCAGGTCAGTGTCTTCTCATCCTTCTCTGTAATACATTATTTTTTAATTTCCCACAGTGTCTTCAAAAGGTATTCATTACCCCAGGGAAGGTAAATATCTCTATATATCTATATAGATATATAGATAGATAGATATAGGTATATACATACATACATAGTTGCTATCGTACCAAACTTCTGAATAAAAATACTCTATTAAGCCAACGTGACTAAAATGTTTTAGGTAACGTGTTTTACTTCACATAACGAATACATAGCACAGTGTTTATAATTTCAGTGGAAACTATGACAATGGCAAATTAGAACATACTCATTTTAGCTTTTATTTTATTATGAGTTTGAGAAAGAAAACATATAGCATAACATGGTATTGATTTTGCTTCAATTATAATCCATATTTCAAACACATTCATCATAATTTCAGTGAAATGGCATATATAAATTGTTCTGTAGTTCAGATTAATTTTAAATCAGTTTTGCAAACCACAGAACACAGACTATAAAAAGTCTAAGTGGACATTAGGCGGCTCTTTACCGCGGACAAGTAGTTTCAGATACTTTTGTATTCTGACAGCAGCAATCTGAACATGGTTTCGAAGCAGATCAGATACACTAAAGAGACATCACATATTCATTCTAACTTCAGTTGGATAATGCTTTGAATATAAAAGAACTATTTTCATTTCTATAGCAGGCAAGGACTTCCTTTTACTTCTCCCACTTGCGTGTGATTTAAGATGGAAACAAGTTGTTAATTAGAAGATATTTTTGCATAGTTAAGATCTTACAATTATGTTCTGTCATCCATATCACCTCATTTTTTCATCCAACAGTGTAATGGTTGCTAACATTTAGTTCTTTGGTCTTTGCCACCTCTTCATCATGGTTATTTAAATCATTACATTTTGTTTTTCTCTAGCTCCCATTAACATCACCCCATTTCTCAAATGTCCTGTGGTTTAAGAGTCCGCGTTTAATTTAGGTTCCAGCTTTTTTAGCCTTTTCCAAACACAGTCTATCTCTTCATATTCTTGTTTATCATTTTCCTTCTGTAATTTTTTTTGCAGTATTAGTGATTTTTACCATTTATTTTATTTTGCATACTACCCTCAGCTTTTTTTAGGCTTATATTTTCAGGGATAATAACATGCAGTTGCATTCTTGCAATGCTTACCACAACTAACTTTTATTTTCTAATTAACTTATATTGAACACTATGAGATGAAATTATATGAAAAATAGTCCAATAGAATGAATTAATAGTACTTGGCAAGAAAGAGATTAGGAACGAAACACACTGGAAATGGTAACATTACAATTTCATGAAAATAATAATAATTTGTCAAATAGCAGGCCAATACATCTCTAATCATTATAGCTCACTAAGTTACTTAGTTTATACTAGGGCAAAACTCTTCTTATAATTATTCTTTTTAAAATTTTACTTATCTATTCATTATTGACTATTAGATGAATTTCAGAATTACTTCACAAGTTTTTTTTTTTTTTTTTTTAATATTTTATTGTACTTCAGGTGAAGG
>NW_004444275.1:589050-600794 GCF_000243295.1 Trichechus manatus latirostris | reverse complement strand
GGTCGTGGTGTATTATTTTTTTGATGTGATACTGAATTCTATTGGCTAGAATTTTGTTCAGAATTTTTGCATCTATATTCATGAGAGATATTGGTCTATAATTTTCTTTTTTTGTGATGTCTTACTTCACAAGTTTTTTGATAGTGAAATGTAGCGATGCTTTGGAATAATATATGTTAACATTTTAAAAATGACTGTGGCAGCTTTATATTTTCTTCTGTATTGAAAATAATTTATAAAACATTGTCATAAAATTTGAAAGACTTTATTGGCATTCTTATTATATAAAACAATATATTAAAAGCATAGTAGATACCTCTTTGGGCAGTACCAGAAAGATTTCCTAAAAATAAAATCCTAGATATGATATTCACTTGTGTTTTCTTCTAATTGTTCTAACGTCTGTTTTTTTTTTGTGCCTAAACATTTAAATATGCATGTGCCCATAATGTGAAGCTACCGTATGAATTCATATATTTTTTTTACAAATAACGTAACTGATTATTCCAGTAACAACCTTTTTTTCTCTTGACTTGAAATGCCAATTTTATCAAATAGTGGATTCTTATGCTTACTTTAAGCCTGGCAAGCTAATTTTCCATTGAATTTACCACCTATTTTTAGGCTTGTGCTGCATTATTTTAAATACTATAGATTTATAATATTTTATAATATCTGGTACCACCCTACCTCCCTAAATCTTTCTTAGCTGAACCTTTAATCTTAGACTGTGTCAAGTCCAGGAGCCTTTGAGGGAAGGGTATAGCGAGAACTGGTGTAGTGAAAAGCCACAGGAAGTTTCCTTTCTTTTCTCCGCTATAGATAAAAGGAACTCTGGTGTGCAACGGTAAGGCGCTTGGCTGCTAGCGGAAAGGTTGGCAGTTTCAACCCACCCAAGGACTCCACAAGAGAAAGATCTGGTGATCAGCTTCCGTGAAGATTACAGTCTAGAAAACCCTCTGGGGCAGTTCTACTCTGTCACATTGGGTTGCTATGATTCAAATATTGACTCGAGGGCACCTAACAACAATAAACTATAGTAAACCCGAACACCTCCACTCTACTTCCACTTCCCAAGCACCCAGCATCAGACATGCCAGTATCTCTGCTTCGTCTTGCTGAGAGAGAAACAAAGTTGACCATGCTCACATCTAAGTTTTCTCTGTGTGCTGTGCCAGGATTCAAACTTGGGGCCTCTCAATACTGTGTTTACCCCAGTATTTCACCCCAATGATACCACACTACTTCCTTGTCTCTGAACGGAGAATGTCAAACTCTCCACTGTCTTACTGAAGTCATTATTTGTTTTTGGAAGTGGGTTGGGGATGGGGGATATTTTTGTTGTTGTTATTGTTAGGTGCCGTTGAGTCAGTTCTGACTCATGGTGACCTCATGTATAACAGAACAAAACATTGTCTGATCCTATGCCATCCTCACAATTGTTGATATGTTTGAGCCTATTGTTGCAGCTATTGTGTTAATCCATCTCATGCAGGGTTTTCCTCATTTTTGCTAACCCTCTACCAAGCATGACGTCCTTTTCTACAATTGGTCTTTCCTGATGACAAGTCCAAAGCAAGCAAAACAAACTCTGGCCATCTTCACTTCTAAGGAGCATTCAGACTGTACTTTTTCCGAAACAGATTTATTTGTTCTACTGGAAGTCCATTGTTCTATTCAGTATTCTTCACCAACACCACAATTTGACTGCATCAATTTTTCTTCTGTCTTCTTTTTTCATTGTCTAGCTTTGGAATGCATATACAGTGATTGAAAAGGCTTGGGTCAGGAACACCTTGGTTATAAAAGTGACATCTTTGCTTTTTAAAACTTCAAAGAGGTTTTTTGCAGCAGGTGAGTTCAATGCAATACATTGTTTGATTTCTTACTGCTGCTTCCATGGGAAGTGATTATTAATCTAAGAAGAATGAAATCATTGACAACTTAATTTTTTTCTCCATTTACCATGATATTGTTTTCCATTGCCCTGCAAACCTCACTTCAGTCCATTCTCATCCTCATTATATCTTTGAAAATTTCAGCAAATAAGTGCCTTATTCTTATTTTTCAACATTAATACAGAATTTTCCCTAATCATATATTTTCTGTGTCATTTCCATGGGAATTTGAGTTGCAGGAACACTTGATAGCAATGATAGCGGAAAAATGAAACAGAACAGACATTAGATAGAGATTCCATCAGTTTAATTATATTTAATTTATACATTTATATGTATTTAGATGTAGCCTAATGTCCTTCCCAAAAGATACAACAGAAAATAACTCTTTTCTCATACCTAAGGCCAGTATCTACAAATACCTTATGCTATAGGTTTTATCCTCTTCTACATTTTCTGGAATATTTAACTGCCAGTTATCCCTTCTCACTCTGAATTTGAGGGTCATTCCCATTGTCTTTTAAATAGTTTCAAATATCTTCCATTAGCAAAGTAAAGATAAAATTAAACAAATACTCCCAGACCCTACATTTCGCTCTGGCTACTTCTTTTTCTGTTTCCTATTTTTGAAGCAGAGTCTCTGGGTAGGGCAAACGATTAATGTGCTCGGCTGCTAACCGAAAGGTTCAAAGTTCGAGCTCACCCAGAGATGCCTCAGAAGAAAAGCCTGGCAATCTACGTCAAAAAATAAGCCATTGGAAACCCTATGGAGCATAGTTCTACTCTGACATGCATGAGGTCACCATGAGTAGGAATCAACTTAACGGCACCTAGATCAGGAGGATTTTTGAAGCTAAGCTTGAAAATGCTTCTTGTTACTGTTCTACTTCTTCACTTCTTCCTTCCTCATTTTACTCCAGTATAGATCACATTCACTTTAGTTTACCTCAACTAGATTAATCTATGTGCTCCATGTCTCTTCATTTAATGGACATTTTTTTCATTCTCGGTTGACTTCTCAGTAGTTTTGAAATCTTGAACCTGCTAGATACACTCTCTTCTTTTGGCTTCCCTAACACACCATTCTCTGCCTTCCTCCTGCTTCTCTAACTGCTTCATTTTAATCACCTCCATAGTCTCCATCTCTGTATATCGCCATGAATTTGAGAGTTCCTTAAGACTTAGCCCTGGGCCCACATCTCATGCTATTATCTCTCAGTAGTCTATTTGCAGCTGACCTGCAAATTGTCGTCTCTAACTCACACTCCCCTCTGAACTTTAACTATAGATTCTTCCTTGCCTTGGGTATTATTGTTGCTGAGCTGATTCCAACTCAAGGTGATCCCATATGTATCAGGGTAGAACTGGGTTCCATAGTGTTTTCAATGGCTCATCTTTCAGAAGTACAATGTTAGGCCTTTCTTCTGAGGCACCTTTGGGTGAATTTGAAGCTCCAACCTTTCCATTAGCAGCCAAGCATGTTAACTGTTTGCACCACCTGGGGACTCCCCTGCCTTAGGAAGGTAATTAAAGCTTGAAAAACTTTTGCTGGGTAGTTCTTCTTTAGAAAACAAATAAATAAAAAGAAATAACTCCGTTGAAATTAATGGTACACAATTATTTTAGATAAACATGTATATGATATTTGATGTTTGCATGATAAAAACATTAATTCAAAGTACAATAATGAATGATCTTTCCAAAAAGCAAATCAGAAAATCATCTCTCCCCCTCTGTTTAAAACACTTCAATGGCATCTCATTAATTTTATTATAAAGACCAAATATTTAAATGGCATAATTTCCTCTATAGCGTCTCTCATGATGCCTCCACTTGCTGTATGCCACTTCAGGCCCACTGTCTTCTTTGATCTCTGAGCCCCTAGTGTCTCCTCCCCACATTGCCTGGTTAAGTCCTATCCTTCTTTTAGATCTCAGTTCAACCATCATTTCCTCAATGAAGCGTCTGGTATCCCTGTTTGTCTCTGTGTACCTCTTCTTGTGAGTTCTTATCATTGTTTGATTTTACATTTATTGTATGATTACGTGATTATTAGAAGTAGATTCCACTATGCCTGGGATTTTGTCTTTGTTGATGATAATTTTCATTTCAGGCCCTAGCCCAGTGCTAGGCCGTTGCTAGTTCACCCTTGGAATGAATGAAAGGAAAAGGGAATGATGGAAGTTCCCCAGTTTTCCTTTTTTAAATCATGAAATATTTTTGATTATAGCTGTAACTTTGTGAGTAATTTCATGAATGTTGATTTGTCATTCTTATCTATTATTTTCTAAATGGTTGTATTTATATTTCTTTTTAATTTCAGTAATTATTTGAGAGACACATTTTAGATTTTTATGTGACAGTAGGTTTTTCCTCTGAATTTTATTAGTTCTTTTTATTATTTTTCCTGTAAATTTCACCTGTTCATATATCCGTTACCCGTTGCCATTGAGTGGATTCCAACTCTTAGCGAACCTATAGGACAGAGTAGAACTGTCCCATAGGGTTTCCATGGAGCAGCTGGTTGATTCTAACTGCCAGTCTTCTGGTTAGCAGCTGTATCTTGCTGTAACTCTTAACCACCTCACCACCAAGGCTCCGCCTGATCATATAGTAAATAAATATTAGAGCTTTTCTCTTACTCTCTATCTTCAAATGGATGTTAAGTTTTCTTTAGGCTGCATTATATTCATTGCAGTTGTGTAGATATGTTCTGTTTGCCTGTGCTTTTTAAAAGAGGACATCTAGCAAGATTGATATTTTTTCTAACAGGCAGGTGTGGAGATTGCCCTGACTCTGCTCTCAATCTCCCTGATCATGGGAACAATCTCCCATTTAATTATATCCTGAAGGGTACACTAGAGTAATCTGCCCTTAAGGCAACTTTCAGTGTTTTTGCAGACTGTTGGGCTGATGCTAAATCCTCCTGCCCCGAGTCCCACTTCTCGAATGATTGTTGTTGTTGTTAGCGGCCGTAGATCCGGTTCTGATTCAGGGTGGCCGCATGTGTGCAGAGTAGAACTGCTCCATACGGCTTTCAAGGCTGTGACCTTTCAGAAGCAGATCACCAGGCCTGTCTACCGAGGTGCCTCTGGGTAGGCTTTAACTGCCAACCTTTCAGCTAGTAGTCGAGTGTTTAAATTTGCACCACCCGGGGACTCCTCTCTACTATAAGAATGAAAATTTATTTTAAAATAATTTGATGCAAATATTTACTTTTGTTTGAGATACTATACAAGGTAAAATAATAATTGATACATTATAATTTTGGTATGCTGGGCTTGATATTCTTTACATATATTAACTCATTTAATCCTCACATAATATAAAATAGGTATTCTTTTATCATCCTTTCCCAAATGTGAAAAGTAAAGTACGTAGAGGTTAAGTAACTTGCTTAAGGACTCACAGAAAGCAGATGGTAGGGGTGGGGTTCCAACCAAAGGAAATCCATGCTTTTAACCATTAAACTGCATTGCGTCTCAAGAGCAGAGACTACTTTACCTACTTTAAGTCAATTAGTATTCCCAGAAAGCCTATAGGGTAATGGCATTGACTCCATTTGATAAATGAGGAAACTAAGGTTCAGAAAGGGTAGGTAACATTCTGAAGGTCACAGACAATGGAAATCAGAGTGAGACTTTGCATTGAGATCAATTAATTATTCTTCTGTGGGAAGCTGACTCTAAAGCTGTAACTCTAGTCATATCAAATGTAGACAAAGAAAACTATCAGTCTAAGAATGCAGTATTCTCAAACATTTGTACTTAACAACTACTCAACGCAGGGTGTAATGTAGCAGTTCCCAGCATCTTCATATATCCTATGCCCTGGGCGGGTGGGGAAAAAAAGAGAGAAGTATTAACAGGGCTAAGTTAGTACTAGTACCAGTCACACAGCTGTTGCTGTCAAGTCAGTTGTGACTCATCGTGACCCTATACAACAGAGTAGAATTTCTCCATAGGGTTTCTAAGGAGTGGCTGGTGGATTCGAACTGCTGACCTTTTGGTTAGCAGCCTGAACTCTTAACCACTACACCACCAGGGCTCCATAGGAGGCACTTAATAAATATTTGTTGAGTGTATGTAGAGTAACTACATGGAGTCTGCTAAAATTAAAATAAGAGATTTACTGAAAGTAAAGAGACAGCTCAAGCAGAGAAGAGACTGAATTCCACAGAGTGAAAGCCAGCACTTCAAAATGGCAAGCTGAGGGGACGTTTTTATAAGAAGAGAACAAGGAACTTGAAGTTCATTACTTGATTGGTCGTTACAAACTTAGATCATGGCAGGACTGCCCTACTAGAAGTGGGGGTTTGTAAGGTGGGACTTCTTGTAGTAGGGGCTCGTAGGAGATAGGCTTAAAGTAAGTATGTGTCCTTCTTAGACTGGTTACAGCATGGTAATTGCAAGGATATGTGACAAGAGGAGGAGTCACCAGGTAGTTATGTCATAATTATCAGACATTCCTTAGAATGTCCTGCTCAGACAGAACTTTTCCTGTGGATATTTACATGCGAGATTTAGATAAAGTTTGGCGCCAAGGTCTCCTCTCAGAGACATTGTTTATACATCCTTGAGTTCATCACAGACGAAAAACATTTCTTTAGCTACATGATTAAGTTTGCACAGAAGATGGTTGTCACTAGGTTGAAAACAGAACTAACAAAAGGGAGTTGAACGTGGACCTCAAACCAGCCATTTCAGGTTTTACCAGGTACCTCAATTTTAAATTCCCTTGCACAAGTGAATAGTCCAAGTGCATTAATTTGTTTTTTAATCATCTTCCTTTGCAAGGGAGTTGGTAGGCATTCCTCAAGGCAGTTGAAAACAAAACACCATTTTCTTTAATTTTCAGAATTGTTTCAAATTATTGCCTTTCCATATGTTTTTATTGGTATTTTAATGATAAATGTAAATTGACTCTCTCTTGTTACTGCTATGATCACAATGCTAAAGATAATGTTGGGGAGATGATATGCGTTTAATAAATATTTATTAAATGGACAATGCTGAGAGATGGCATGTCTGAAAAATAAGTATCTACCTTCATTGGGCACATGCGATCACCATGTGTTGGAATTAACCTGATGGAAACTAAAAACCACCACCTGCATTGGAAGCACAATTTACTCTGATAATAGTTATTATTTGATATTAATATATTTGAAAATACGTAACAGTTCTTCTAAAAAAAAAAATCTAAGGTTTTACCAAAGATTTTGGTCTCTTTCAAACATGTATGCCTTTTGGCAAAACTATTAAACATGCTTTAGTTAAGCTCATGACTTCTAACTTATTTACGTTTTTAAATACACTTATATATATTCACCCTAGAAATCCAAATGTGTAAGATATTAATGAATAATGTTGGTGAGTTATTTTACATTAATGAGTTCATTATTGATTTACATAAAATAATTTTTCAAAGTTTATGAATTATATAATGAAAATATGATATGCCTTTGTTTGAATATCCACAGCTTAGTCCATTTTTAAGACATTCTGTTCTGAAGAGAACGTTTAATGTTACTTTACCAAATCCAACATGGAATAAAAGGGAAAACTCTCCTACTACAGAACAAAAAGTCAAACATAGACATCCAGGAGGCAAAGTAGAATCTTACAAATGGTGAGTGCGCCTGTCTTCACTGAATCACATGGTTGCTACATTTTTACAATCTATAAATTGACAGTCAGCTATACAGAATCTCTGATTCAGATCATTGTTTTTCTTTCTTTAAAGCAATATATTTGAATTCATTCTCTAGAGATTGGTGATGTTCATGGCTTCAAGGAGTAATTAACAGACCACAGTAGATGATAATAGAAGTCTTCATCTGGTCAAGGATGGTCATTGCATTATCTTTCCATTTTTATAAAGTCTGTTTTTCATTTGTTTTTAACACTAAAGTGGAAGAGTTACCTTAATAAGCTATAGGTGACAGACTTTCCTTGAATTAACCTAGTCTTTTTTTTTAATATAAGGAAATCTAAGGAATATTAATTACTATGCTAAGTATATATACATCTTATTGCAATATGTAAGCTTTTTTGTACAATCAGGCAAGTTTTGACTAAGAACAGATATTCTCATATAAATAGTTAATAGATATTTAACTCTGAGTTAAACATTGAGTGCATAGTGATGACTATAACAGTTGCTTAGATTTTGATTTTTCTGTAAAGATGGGACTAGACTTTAACAATTTGATGTTATTATGTCCCAGACAAAAATTCCTTTTCCTTTCAGTATCCACACCACTAAATGGCATGGTATTTCAGGAACCTACTGAGATTATATTAATTAAAAGGAAGCACAGTTTTAAGCAGACTATTATTTATTGAAATAATAAAATGTAAATTTCAACATCTGATAGATAATTAAAATTACTTATTGGACCTATAGATAAAATTCATACAGATACCAGCAGAGTTTATTCTTGCTACAGTTTAGACTTCTGTTTTCCAGGGCAGTAACCACTAGCAACAGGAGACTACTGAGCACTTGAAATGTGGCTAGTTTAAATTGACATGTACTGTAAGCCTAATGCACTGCCGTTTTTAAAGACTTAGTGTGACAAAAAGGGTGTAAAATATCCAGTTAATAATATTTGTTATTTATTACATGTTGATATGATATACTTATTATATGCTGAAAAATACTACTGAGAATATTTTCATCTGTTTCATTTTACTTTTTTAAATGTGACTATGAAAAAAATGTCAAAATTACATTTGTTTCTTATAACTCTATTGAAGTGTGCTGGTCAATCCATATTTTGGATTAGTAAATATATCAATAAATTGCATAAAAAAACATTATTTTCTCTTATTTTCAATTTCATTTCACACATTATTCTTCTATTGTATTTTTTTTAAGGCAGGGAGATATAGTCCATAATCTTTATTTATATTAATATGTAGCACTTCCTTTATAAAGCAAAGATTTGAAAGCTATTGTATTTCACTTCAAACCCTGCCCTAACTTCTATGCTATTATTGTTATAATTTTCAATTCTTTGTTTCTTAACTCCAAAAGAGATCATTATTATCATTGCATATTTTGTATTCATTTGGATTTACATCTTTTCTGTTATTTTTCATTCCTTCTTTGATTTTTGTGCTTCCCTTTTGGCATCATTATTCCTCTGTCTAGTGAACTCCTTTTAATTGTGTGTTCGTGCCAGTTTTCTGTTGATGAGTTTTCTTAGTTTTTGTTTGTTTGAAAACATCTTTATTTCATCTTCATTTTTGAAGGATATTTTTGCTGGATAAAGAATTCCAATTGGGCACGTATTTTCTCTCAGCATTTTGAAGATGTCATTGTATTATCTTCTGTTTTCCATGGTTTCTCATAAAATATTTTTCCTTTGAAGATAATGTCTCTCTTATTTATCTGGCTGCTTTTATAATTTTTCTTTATGTCTTTGTTGTTTATCAGTTGTATTCTGCTGTGTCCAGGGTTTTTCCTCCCCAATTCTGCTTGGTGTTTCTAACCTTCTGGGTTATGTGAGTTGATACCATTTAATCAGCTGTGTAAAATTCTTAGTCATTATCTCTTCAAATTTTGCTGTTGTAACATTGTCTCTCACTTCCTTATTTTGAAAATGCAATTACGGATATTAAACCTTTTTACTGTGTCGCATCTATTTCTTTTGTTCTTTTCTACACTATAGATTCTTTTTTTCTCTCTGTCCTTCGGTTTATATATTTTCTAACAATCTCTCTTCTAGTTCACTAATCCTTTCTTCAGCTTTCTAATCTGAGTTAAACATATCCATTGTGTTGTTATTTTTAAGTATTGTATTTTTCAGTTCTAGAATTTCTATTTGATTATTATTCATAAATTCCAGTTACGCTGTGAGATTCTACATCTTGTCAACATTTTTTTTAGACATTTTACTCTTAGTTATTTTAAAGTTCGTTTCAGATAACTCCAACATAAGATTCACCTTTGGCTCCGTTTCTTTTTATTCTCTTAGTTTTCCGACTTTTGACCTTATCTCCTGGCATACTTAATAAATTTGATCAAATGTTGAGCATTGCTATGAAACACGATAGAGGTAGTTTGATGTTCTGATACTATCTTCCTTCAGATAAAATTTCTTTTAGCTTTCTGGAAGGCACTTACATATTGGGTAGACCACAATCAGTGTATGATTGTGCTTTTTCAGAGATGGACTCCACATTTATGTAAGAGAGTTGATCTAACTCCCAACACCCACGTTTCTAAGGTATAACCCCTTCTGTGATCCTCAGAATCTGCGACTTTCTGTGAAAGTCAGTGGTATGTACTAGATTCCCTCCTTTTTGTTAGGCCCTGAAGTCAACATTGCTTTTTTTCCTCCAGCTCTGTGAAACATAAAACTGCCAAACAGGCTGCTCAGCTGCACAGATCCTTAGCTGCTAATTTCTGCTCTATTTCTTAGCCTCTTGGCCCTACACCACATAAAATTTAGCCAATGTCTTGAAGGGAAAAATGATACAATGTCAAACTTACCTCAAGGCTCTTCCCTTCTCTTTGGGATTTTGTCTCTTCAAATCTTGTTCTCTTGGATTTGAGCTGCAAATTTTCTCTCTCAGACCTTGAGAATGCCAAAGTCTTAACTTAGTTTTTCTAGCCACTTTGTGACTATCTTCTAAGTCTCTTGGCCTTATGCTGCTTAGGCTCCTCAAGGAGAATATAATGATCATCTTAGCATTGTATCCATCACACCCTTCTCATCATGTTCCTGGCTCTTCAAGACCTAGCTACCTGTATAGCTCTTCATTCCCTTAAATAGATTTTAAAAATAAATAATTTTTCTCAGGACTAAGTCTGTAACAAGTTATTCTGTCATATTTGAAATTTTCCTTTACCACAGTTTGTCAAGCACTTTCCCTTTCAGCTCTCAAACAACTCTTGAAATCCTACATCTTCAATGAACATTTACAACTAAAAAGGATATTGCCTAGATGTGATATAAACTGACACGTAACTATTAACTCATCTCCTACTAAAAGTACATGTTCTTCTAAAGGAAATACATTTATTTATTAAACTTACTTGTGCATTTATTTCTTCAAGGATTGTTGTTGTCACATTATAACCTAAAGAATATATAAAAGGTATATGTTTAATTATTTAATTATTTTTACATGGTGCTTTGCAAAAATAAGTCCTTCACAAGCACTTGAGTGTCCCAGGCAAGTTCACTCACATCCCAAACTCTCTGTGGAAAAAGCCTGCAGAAGGCAAAACCAGACTAGCCTCTGTTCAACTTCTACTGTAACAAATGTACAAAAAGACTGCATCCTATGTTTTCTGTTTCTCTACTCTCCTACCACTGGAGACCCACCAAAGACTAGATTAGATTTGCAGTCTAGAATTATTCTGCATTTCAGTAAGCATAGTGCAATCAGGGGGCTCCCTCCTTTAATTAATTTTTAAGAAAAACAATTTTATACTACAATTAAAGAGAAGTTGAATGCTTGACTGGGCTATTACACTAACTAAAGGAAAATGAGTGAGTCAATGTATATGAATGACTGCTCTCAGCTCCACCCATGTCTGGGCAAAGGGAGAACAAGCTAGATAATGAAAGAATGTTGGGTGATTGAAAATGGGGAAAGAATCATTATCTGAATAAGAAAATTCTGTTAAATACCAAGGGTGATATCATCAGGACAAATTCTTTGGACTTTTATAGATTTACCTTGGATCAAGCCAAGTTGTATTCAACTGTTTCTGATCATGATAGAAATGAACAAGGGAATATTTTTGTCATGTATACGCTCATATGCATGAAGCTGAGTGAAAAAATTGGATATTACTCTTAAGATGAAATCTAGTACAGCCTCATGG
>NW_004444275.1:586218-588950 GCF_000243295.1 Trichechus manatus latirostris | reverse complement strand
ATATACTTTGATGTATATCTTTAACTAGCTTTAGTCTCCATCAGAATCATTAGAACAGTTCAAAAGCCAAGACTGTGACAT
Organism: Trichechus manatus latirostris; assembly: GCF_000243295.1. Taxonomy (NCBI): domain Eukaryota; kingdom Metazoa; phylum Chordata; class Mammalia; order Sirenia; family Trichechidae; genus Trichechus; species Trichechus manatus. The sequence continues at coordinate 588,869 of NW_004444275.1, read as the reverse complement.
AATATAAGCCACTTGATTTCTAAGTACTTAATGTAGTTAATTTGGTTAGAAAAAAAAAAGGCGTTTTGTGAACTATTTGTGTCTTTTTTAACTAGAAGAGCAATATGAAAGAATATTTTGGCTTAGGTTAAGAAATACAATAGATACCACTTACTGAAGCAGCTTTTCTTTCCCCACAGATAATTCCAAAAGTAATATCTATTAATGTAAAGGTAAGCTGACAGTTTTCTCACAAAGAAGTACTTCCATTCTGATGCTGTCTTCCATCAGCTGCTCAAAGGAACATAATTGCTCTCCTAACCTCGAGAAATAGAAAATCTGTTCTTGCAAGACATTTAATTCTCTTTCATTTTCTTCAAAATTTTTCCTATTACAAAAGCAGTATATATATATTACATTCTTGCTAAACATATACTCCTAGTGCTTCCATATAAAATGTAACGCTGAATAAAGACATCTGATGAACAGCGTTTCCTTTTTACTTTAGAATGTCACTCTCTAACCAGAGAATGCAATTACTTTCCAAATACTAGGCATGCTGAAGCAAAGTAAATGATGTTATTATGTGTATGCATTACACACTTGGCTTGTTTTCTTACGCTTCATTTCTCAGAAATGCTGGAAGTAGAGAATTAAAAGCATGAAAAAATTTAGTATGTTTTATTTTGTGTGAATTTTATTTTTATAAATAGGAGAACAAGAGAAAAGTGATTAAAGTATGCCAACACGTTGAATTCTCTTCAATAGAGTACAAATTTGGGGAAGATGATAAGCTTAAATATTAAATCCAAAAAAGTTTTGAGGCTAATGCTCTACTTTTAACTTGGTCTTGAAAAACAAATCAGTCAGGGATAAGGATTTGTATCAATGGTTCTTAATTTTTTGAGAACACCATAGGCCTCTATGAGATTTTGGTACATGCTTTGGAAATCTTACTGATGAAAATGAGCTTCAACAAAGAATTTAAAATTTGGCATAATTTCAAAAAATTTAGGTACCCCTAAAATTTCTCAATGTTTTCTGGTTTAAGAAACCTTTATTTAAACTAAAACATCTCCATTAGTATACCTAAAATTAATCATTCAAGATTGGAACAGTAACACTCAGAATAAATGATCAATGAAAACTTGCTTTTCCATTGGATTGGATTACTTGAATTGAATTTAATTGAAAAAACAGCATAAAACTTGTGGTTGATAGAGTTCAAGTCCCTTGTAACCCTGAGTAAATTATTTAATCACCTAAATCTTTGTTCTATGACGATAAAATGAAGCAATTGATATAGTAGATTAGTAGTTCTCAAACACAGAGATTGCTTCAATATCACCAAATGAATTGATAAAATAACAACTTCCTAGCATCTAACAATCGCAAAAGTTGGAGATTTGAATCCACCAGCTGCTCCACAGGAGGAAGATGTGGCAGCTTGTTTTCTGTAGAGACTACAGCCTTGGAAACCGCATGGGGCAGTTCTACTCTGTCCTATAGTGTTACTATGAGTCTGAATTGATTCAACGGCAATGGGTAGCATGTATCAACTTCCCACTTAGTATGGTTCATTTTTTAGAATTGGGCCATGGAGCCTGTATTTTCTCCTAGGTGTTTGTGAGATGTAGTTAAGCTCTAGCTACGTGATCCCCAAGTTTCTATAATCCCTATAGTCTTTCCTTGAGCAGTTATCCTTTTAGATGTCACTTAAACCACATAAAATAAAGTTCTGGTAGCAGAAAATTCACACAACCAAGAACATTTGCACCACATTACATATGTTACAACACCCTTGCATCTATTCTTTACAGAAAATCTTTATAGAAATGATTTTCATTATCTTCCTCTTAATTCTATTCCCCTGTATCACACAGTATGTAAATCTGTTGTTGAAAGATGAATAAAAAATAAAAATTCATAATGTGGGAGATAATTGCCAGGCACAACTCTCAATATAATTTATTTATTTTCAATAAAACTATTTTTATGTGTACAATCTTTAGTTGCTTAATAATTTTCTGGACCTGTAGTAGTTGGAAAAACATACACACAAAGGTTCATGCTATTACCTTAAGAAAAACAGTACAAACCTCTGGTTGCCTAAAAACAAATTTAAAAACTGAAAATACAATATGTGAACATTGCTTGTAAAACATAATTATTTTAACGTTTTAGGGGAGGGAATAATTTGATTATGTCTTCAAATGTTAACCTTTCTATGATATTAAAATAACAACCTTCAGATAACTACAGAAAGGATAAACACAAAAATATAGAGCAGTGAGATAGAAGAGACACATATGTGTATTTGGAAAGAAGAGTAAAAAAGTAGAAAATAAAACAACAGGGGAGACTATGAAGAAATTCTATATCATGACAAAGGGGAATAAAATCAGAGGTCTTGGAAAATTCCTCTGAAACGAACTTACTAAAAGAGCAAGAATTGTTAGGAAATACTTGCTTTGAGTCTTTGAATGTTTCAAAAAGACGTTTCCTCTATGAATAAAGAACAAGTGATTATGAAGGTGGAAAAAGCTGAGGCACAGAGAGTTTGAAGATTTAACAAAAAGAACAGATAGTCAAATTAAAAGCCACGTTTTTAATGATAAGGAAATTTAACATTGTATCAATTCACATGCATGTGAAAGCTGGACAATGAATAA
>NW_004444275.1:573588-586104 GCF_000243295.1 Trichechus manatus latirostris | reverse complement strand
TGTGTAGAATTAAATTTATGATGTTCAGTTTGAGCAGGTCTCCTAGAATTCAGAAGAAAACAACAAGTAATAAAAATGTGATTTAGTAATAAACTTCCAGAAATGAAAAATATATTTATAAAGAGAAATAATACGATATTTAGCATAAAATATTTATGTTTTTATACATGTTCAACATAGTATTTATTTATGTAGGTAAACTATGATCCCTAATATTACTTAGAATTCTAATAAATGTCAAACATTAGAAAACTGCTGGAGTATTTTCTACAGCATTATCTTTTGTATATGTATCCGTAGACATTATAGTAAGTACCTATCCAAATTTTTTTTTGCCTAATTCTTAAAAGGGTGAGGAATATGTTTTCTTTACGCTCTGTTGAAAGCAACATACTTAACACAGAAGAAAGGAAACACGGTTTTGGGGAGGTCTTTTTGAGCCAATGATGCCTAGTCAGAGACAAAATCTGGGATGATGGTAACAAACACAGTAATAAATAAGTTTTTCTGAACAGTGAGAATCATATAGAAGAAAGGAATAGCAACCCCTGCATTTCCAATTAATATTTCACAAGGCAGCTTTTGTAATGAGGTAACAAATAATTTAAAAAAAAAAAACTGACATCAAGAAGCAAAATCCAGGAGCCTGTCTTGGTCAGGGTCTCTTTAAGGTCTATGCCTCTTCATTCCACATCTGCATCTACAATCATATTTCAGTATAGTAAATAACAGATGTTATATAATGATGACTAAGGTGTCAAGAAAGTTACATTAAACATCCTCTATTTAGCATGACAGTGAAGTGCATAGTAGCTTTAAGAAATGTGTCCATTAGAAGCAATTAAAATTCTTAGTTGATAGTATTTAAAATGTTACAGCTCAGCTATCTGGATAACTCAGGCATCCAGAATGATATATACTCTGAGGGTTCTAATTATATCTTCATTTGAGGTTAAAGCTTATCAAGGTACTGTCTTCATTTTACTTTGGCGCCTATACGTGTAATTTTCTCTACAGTCGAATAACGAAAGATCTGACAGTGCATTTCGCATCATTCTTAGCAGATGATATCATAAGGGAGACATGAGTTAATTGCTCAAGCTTATCTTCTGTTCCTGGGGTTTAAAGATGTCTTAAATCTTGTAGAAAAATGATTTGTAAAAAGAAAGACACTATCCCTAAAATGTGAATTGTGTCAGTGTAAATTTAATCTTATAAATCGCTTCAGAAGTGAATAGGGGTCTATGTAATCTACAGGATTGTGGACACTTGCACGCATCTATCTCTCTTATATCTTGTTGAAGAGTAGTGCTAACTTGCTTAAATTCTTATTATTTTTTAAACAGTAGTGAAGCACCCACCAAATTGAGTATGGCATTACTCATTCTTTTTTCCGTAAGAACAATAATGTACTGCATGTTGTTTGCTAAGGGGTCACAGAGCATATTTTTAGCAGAGGAAAATTTACTTCCCCAGATTCTATGCCTAAATCTGTTCATGGTCAACTAAAACCATGTCATTAATACCTAAGGATAATTTTTAATGAGTGTCAAGTAAATGTAAACCGCTGATCTTGACACAGCAAGGAAGTTAACTAAACTTTGTGCACTAGATCATTGTTTTATTCAGAAATAAAAATACTTTAATTTTCTATAACAATTGATGTATTCGTGCTCTATTAAAGTCATCCTCGATATAATTAGTGCCATAAATTCACAGAATTTCAAGATTCAAGGACTTCTCAGAGTAGAAACCAAATTTCTCAGTGATGAAATGTGTGCAAATTTGAAGAACTATACATTTTTCTTGAACTGCGAAGAGTAAGCTTAAATGTCTTTGCATCCTTGATGTGTTTGTAAATTCAATATTCTAAATTTGTCAAAAGCAAGGTTCTCAACTTGTATATCTTCACATCACCCAGAATGCATAGCAGGATATCTTGTATGTAACAGTTAATCAATCAAGATATGTTGATTTATTAAGATAAATTCTGCCCATGAAGGTAAGGTGTTTTGTTTTTCTTTTCCGTTTCACAGGCTAAATAATATAACAATATTATCAGAAGTTTAGGCCAACTGCCATGTACATATCCTACTAGAATTTGTGGGAATTTACTTATACATGTGAAAAGCATCTTTTACATGCATGAATCAAAAAAATCTAAAATTTAGATTTAGCTACTTAGGCTTTATAAAAATAACTTCAGGTTTTAGCCTTTTTGTTGTTAGTTAAAATATTCCTTTTGGGGCAACAACAAATGTTTGTGATGCAAAGTTAATAAAAATCTACATTCAACCTCCGATTTTAACTTTGGTAATTTTTTTTTTTTTAATGTCTCTGTACAGACCAGTGTTGGAAATGAAAACAGAAAAAAAAAGAACCATAGATGAAATAATATTGTAAAATGACCATAGAGTTTTCCCTTTCACAATAACATTTTTATTTCTGCCTTCTATCAATTTATTAACATTCCTTATTTTGTCCATTGACAATGTAGTGTAGGTGAATTCTATTTTCTTCTGGTTGGGAGGAGGGAAGAGGAACAACTTTTTTCTTCCAGTAGTATTCATTTTAAAAAATTGAAAAACACACCATTCAGAACATATTCACACATTTTCCTTTTACTCACTGTATTTCTATTAGTTTGGAACTTAATTCTCTACTCCGTATTATCTAAATCCTTCATTTTCCTCCAATCTTCTATTATCTCTTAAATATGTATATAATTGAATGCTCTGTATACATTCTCTCTTTACATTTTTGTAAAGATACGTTTTCTATAATGTTATATAGGTTGGACTTCTTGGACTTCTTGGGAAACAGACCTTGGTGCGCAGTTTAACTTGCAGAATGTTTTTTAGGATCCCTGGGATCAGCACTTACAGAAGGGACTGGAGGAATAAGCAGAAAGAGAAGTTAACTGCAATCCAAGCTCAAGGGGAGCCTCAGTCAACCCCATGGGGTGCTCTGGAGACAGAATGGACTTTCAGAGTTGTACCAAATTGGACTAAGATAGCTGCCTTTTATACTCCTGAACAGATCAGTCATTGAATGAAGGTCACCTCAGGAATGAGGGTGACCTTGTCCAAGTGGTTCTCTGCAGCTGAGGCAATCCCTAAGGGGGCTGACAGTTGAAAGCTGTCAGGCGACAGCACTTCCGAGCAGCTGAACCAGCAAGTCCTTCATTGAAAGGGATGTGGGTGCCACGTTTTAATGTCCATTACATGGAAGAATGAATATCTCCATGAGTTTATAGTGGGGCAGTTTGTGCTCTATTGTTAACCTGAGAGTTGGTGATTTGAACCCACGCAGCAGTACTGTGGAAGAGAAGACCTGGTGATCTGCCTCTGTAAAGATTACAGCCAAGAAAACCCTATGGAACAGTTCTACTCTGCACCACATGGGGCCACCATGAGTTGGAATCAACTTCACGGCAAACAACAATAATGTAAAAGATGATCTCCTAATACTCTATAAGAATTAATTTTTTTTTAAAATATCACCATTATTTTAATTACTAGGTAAAGGATGCCATATTTAAAATTTTTGTAAATGAAGAATTATTTCAAAAAGGAAATAATCACCCAGTAATTTTAGCTTTTAAGATATCTGATATATTCACATGTTGACCTTGCCAGAGGCTGAGTTCACCTCTATGTGTGAATGCCCCTGAAAGGTTGAGTGCAAAATGATTTGCTACAGTGATGGATGGTGACCTGAACTTTCAAACACTATTAGATCAGTGTGATAAAACAGACATAAAGCAACCTCTGAAGAGCAGGCTGCCTCTTATTTTGTCACTGATCACCTCTTACTGCTACCACTCAAGGGAATTTAGGCAGGAATCTTAAGAAGTTACTGCAAATATCATGCCCTTGATACCACCAAATTTATCCTCTTTACTTCCTCTAAAATATTTTCAACCAGTTTCTTCATACTTCTGTCAAGAGACCTCAGGTACTACCAGTATCACATATAGGGATGCTATCGGTTCACAGTTTTGTCGATGTACACATTGCTTACTGCTTACTTTGATCATTAAGCTTATAAATTAAAATCTATCCTTCCTCAGGTTTTCTCCCCTTTTACTTGGTCATGAACCATTTAGCTCCTCACTTTTCCTTTATGATCAGTTCTATCCCTGAACCAATCTATTTCTGCTTCAGATCTTTTTCTTTATTGCCAGAGAATTAAGTTCTTATTCTCAACCCTTGTAATCATAAAATTATCTTTGAGCTAAATTCTTTTTGTGGCCCTCAGTCCCTTCTCCTTTATCATCCTTAAACTTTTAATTTTTTTTATAAATACTTCCTGCTTTCTGATCAAATTTGATTAACCCTTTATACCCTGATAATTTTGTTTTTATTCTCTTTGTAGTGGCAGGCTTTCTGATGCACTGGTTGAAACTTGTCTGCAGTAACTGTGAAGTTTCTACCAGTAGAAGACTTATGACCCCACCAGAACCAAAGTGCTATTTAAGATAAATTTGTGTAAGAAATATCTGTGGGTCTTAGAGTGTTAAAATAGGACTTTATATCTCTCACCATTTCTTTTTATTAAAAATCTATTTTATTAGCTCGTATATTCCTTTTTGCTTCCTCCCCTGATCCATAGGTTTCAGGCTGGCAGACTTATCATTTTCCCAACCTGACATACGTTTTGTTAAATAACAGTCTTCCTGAAAGCCAATGTATTTTATGATTATTTTGGTCACAGACAGAAGGGTTTATTTTGTGGAAGAGGCATATGGTCACAGTCATAAAATTAATTAAAACTATGATAAGAATATAGTCTTATAGGTTTAAAAAATGTAATGGTTTCTATGTACTCAAGTTTTCAAGTCAATCTCTAGTCTGTGTTTGACTAACATAGAAATTGATTTATGAAACAATTTCAGCGAAGTTTCAGGATACAACATTCACATATCAAAACTAGTTGTACTTCTATACACTAGAAATGAACAATCAAAAAAGGAAATTAAGGAAACAACTCCACTTGCAATAACATAAAAAAGAATAAAATACTCAAGAATAAATTTAACCAAGGAAGTGCAAGAGTTGTACAATGAAAAAAACAAAAACAAAAAAAACCTTGCTGAAAACATTAAAAAAGACTTACATAAATGGAAAAGTATCCTATGCTCATGGACTGGAAGACTTCATATTTTTAAGATGGAAATAACTCTCCAAAGCAATCTACAGATTTAATGCAATCCCTATAAAAATCCCAGTAATCTTTTTTGCAGAAATGGAAAAGGTGATCCTAAAATTCACATGGGATTTCAAGGGACCCCAAATAACACAAAACTATCTTGGAAAAGAAGATGAAGTTTGGAGAACTAACATGTATTGATTTCAAAACTTAGTGCAAACCTACACTAATCAAAATAGTATGGCACTGGCATAAAGATAGAAAAATAGACCAATGGAATAAAATCGATGGATCAGGAATAAAACCATACATCTATAGCCAATTGATTTCCAACAAGGGTGCAAGTCCATTCAGTAGGGGAAAATAGTCTCATCAACAAATGGTGCTGGGACAACTAGATATCTGCATTCAAAAGAATGAAATTGGACCCCTACCTCATAAAATATACAAAAATTAAAGATTTAAATGTAAGAGCTAAAACCAGAAAACTCTTAGAAAAAAACATAGAAGTAAATTTTCATAAACTTGGATTTGGCAATAGCTTTTTAGATATGGCACCAAAAGCACAGGCAATGAAAGAAAAAATAGGTAAGTTGGACTTCATCAAAATTAAAAACATTTTTTCATCAAAGGACACTATCAAGAAAGAGAATAGGCAACACACAAAATATTTATCTGATAAGGATATACTATCCAGAATGTATAAAGAACTCTTAACAACTCAACAACAAAAGATAAAGCAACCCAATTAAAAAATGGGCAAAGGACTTGACTAGACATTTCTCCAAAGATGTACAAATTGCCAACAAACACATGAAAGGATGGTCAATATCATGAGTCATTAAAACAAACCCATTGCCCGCTGAGTTGATTCCAACTCATAGTGACCCTATAGGATAGAAGCAGACAGTCACGTATTTCTCCTACATAATGGCTCTTGGATTTGAACTGCCGACCTTAAAGCAGCCAAGTGCTTTAAACACTGCGCCACCAGGGTTGTGGTAAATCCAAATCAAAACCACAATAAGATACCACTTCATATCCACTAGGATGGCTATAATCAACAAAATGGAAAATAACATGTGTTCGTGAGGATATAGAGATATTGGAAACCTTGTACATTTCTGGTGGTAATGCAAAATGGTGCAGCCACTGCCAAAAATAGTTCGGAGATTTCTCAGCAAGGTTAAACGTCGAATTAGCATATAAACCAGCAATTCTACTTCTAGGTCTATACACAAAAGAAACGAAAACATGTACTCAAACCAAAACTGGTGCATACGTCTTCATAGCAGCACTATTCTTAATAGTCCAAAAGTGGAAATACCCGAATATTGATCTACTGTTAAATGGATAAACAAAGTGTGGTATATAGCCATATAATAAAATATTATTCATCAGAAAAAGGCATCAAACACTGATAAATTCTACAGCATAGATGAACACTGAAATCATTATGCTAAGTGAAAACGTAAGCCGACCACAAAAGGTCACATCTTGTGTGATTTTGTTTATATGTAGTATCCAGAATAAGCAAATCCATAGAAACAGAAAGTAGATTAGTGGTTACCAGGATTTGAGGGGAGGGGGAAATGGATAGTGAGTGCTTAAGGGGTATAGTGGGATTTTCCTTTTAGGATGACAAAAATGTTCTGCAACTAGATAGTGGTAATGGTTGCGCAACATTTCAACGTACCAAATGCCACTGAGTTGTACACTTTAACATGATTAAAATGGTGAATTTTATGTGAGTTTTATCACCATTAAAAACGTAAAAAAAAAAAAAAAGTGCTCCACCAAGTGGATCATTTATATTCTTTTGTAGCGAGTGGGCTTTTATCTTAAAATCCAAGTGAAAGAATATCCGAGGACTGTTCTGCGCTTATTTCAATAAGATATGTTACTATCACATACAACATGATAACAATTTAACTGCAGGACAAACTAATAGCTGATTTTAAAACTTGAACGTCTCAGTTATATCTTAGCCAAGGCCATGAACCAATGTAAAGATAATCAATTTGTTTGCTCTGTCTGAAAAGAATTTAGCTCAGTAGATACTATGAATTTATCACCGAACATAAAATTCTATAATTGCGTTAGGAGAGATGATTTGGATCATATCAAACCAAAAACCAAATCCACTACTGTTGAGTCGATTCTGACCCATAGAGACCCTGTAGGACAGGATGGAACTGCCCCATAGGGTTTCCAAGGCTGTAATCTTTACAGAAGCAAACCGCCACGTCTTTCTCCCGCAGAATGACTGGTGGGTTTGAACCACCAATCTTTTGGTTAGCAGCCGAGCGCTTTCACCACTGTACCACCAGGGCTCCTTTGGATCGTACAATTAAGTCTACTTTTGTGTTCGTTTTATTGAATTGTAAACTCATTAAAATAAGTATTGGGGTACTCTGTGCCATAGATTTGTGACAGCTGTTTCAACACTTATCACCTCTCCTAAGTTGTAATTTCCATCTGCAAGTCTTTGTGCCGGTAGAGTCCTAGACCTCTGTGACATCAATGTGAATAGGCTGTCACACTGATTCTTAACACTTCTACCTTATTGTGGTAAAATTGATCAGACTCGGAAGGGCCACCTTTACCCAGCAGCTTGATTTGAAATAGCAATCATGCTCTCTAAGCACTGGCAACACCATCATTGATTTTCCATCCAATAGGTCATCAGGGCAACACTGGATCTCTGATTGGCAGCAGGAAAAAGAGTTAGAACATTTCAAACTTTATAAAATAAAAGGAAGCAAACATTAAATTACATGAAATCACATTTGCTCTGACAGCTTGTGTCTTAGGATTTAGCTTGAGGCAGACATAAAATGTCCAGCCCTCAGCCTCAGAAACTTGAAAATCAGCCAGACGACTTGACTTTGCTGCCCAGTGCCCACAATTCCACGAGACTCATATGTTGACTTAATTCTTAGGGGCTCTTTCAGATATTTCATTTTGAAAATTTTATCAGTTTTCAAGAGCTGAGCTTCTGGGTTGTGAGCTTGGATATGAAATTTCTTATCTAGAACACTCAAAATAAATAGCCCAGCATTGTTTTATAAGCAATAACTTGAGAAATGCTGTTTATATACTGGCAGAGTAAGTAAAACATGCTTATTGGAATAAATGTCAAATCACAATTTGATCTCATAATTAAGAGAAAGAATAGAAATAGTTTTGTTTTCAAATTAATTTTTAGATAAAATTTTACTAAATAGTGGGATATTTGTTCTTTGTATTTTTTTCTAAGCCCTCTCTCTCCTGGGCCTCTGCATACCCCTCCACTGATGCTTCTAAATAGAATCATCTGTTAATCACCTCAGAATAGCGGCAAATAGTAAAGGATATTTTTCTTTAGCCCTCATGATATAGTTTTGGAGGATCAACTTTAAATTACAATATATTTAATTTTTCAGACATCTCTAATCCTGCATGGCTAAAATTCTTAACACACTGTACACAATTTATACTTAATTTTCTTTTTCTCTTTTGTTTTCTTTGACAGATGGCTGCTGCCAAGAATCAACTTGGGGGGTGGGGACTAAAGTTTCAAGAAATATAAGAATTGCATGCATAACTAATGTCCCTTAGGTTTATTCCTGTGCTCTACAGGATGAACAGAGACCTGAGCCAGAGCTCCTGCCTTCTGGGATGGCCCTTACCAATGATGGCTTTGTCTCTTGCCTGAGTCCCAGTTCCCTGGTCTGTAAATCAGACATAATTGTGTTTGTCATCCCCTTCACTTCACTGGGGAATTTTAAGGATTGCAAAACCACATAGCACTTGATAATCTAAAATGCTATGATAACAGTTAAAATGAAGAATGACCTTGTCCTGCCAATGAGTAATCTACTCCTAGGGAGTAAGTTAGGCATCTGGGATATGCATTGACTCTCTCAGGCCATCAGGGCACCATTTTTTGCTGAGTGCTAGAGGGCATGAGAGAATATACTATTTCAATGTATGGCTGAAGTATTTCTACCCTTCCCTCTATGCCTACATTTTAAAGGTAACTAAAATTTTACAAAAGAATATCAAGACTCTTGGAAAATTTAAGAAATTAAATCTGGAAAATCATCCCAGCGTTTTACATAGTTATTGATGTAACCTTGAGTGTTTATCCCTTTAATATAATAAACTAAAATCTTTTCATGCTCTATATCAGATTCGCCTTCCTGAAGTCAGCCTGAAAGCCTAGAAGCATGCACAATAACATCCCAATTGGCCTTCATAGTTTATTATAACCTTATGATTTTTGAATTTATACAAACTTTTTTTTATTCTATTGAAAAAATTATTACCACTTTGTATTGATGTGGTATTCAACTTAACACAATTTGAGTTTACAATTTGCTTTCTAAGTTAATAATCAATTTTTTTAAATATAAATTACATTTATTCAAGTGACAAGAAGTAATAATTCATTATAGTTTAAAATTTATATTTGAGGTCCTGCTTATCTCTTCATATTTTTCACAGCTTTTTATACTTCAGTCACATCTCCTTTCAGCTTTTGCTATCCCTGTTTAACATGTTCCAACTGCATTTACTCAGGTCTCTTACAGGTGCTCCTTCCTACCCTTTCTAGAGTAATTTCTATATTCTTAGAGCCTTTAGTTTTATTAAAATTGTTTGGATTACTATTTCATAAATGTGTTATGTATCACCTCTTCACTCCAAAATTCAGAAATGCTTAAAAACCAGGCACTTAAAGCCAGGGATTTAATCTGGGTCTTCCTGATACTAAGTATATGACATTGGACAAATGACTTTCCTCATCTGTAGAGGGGATTAATAATACTTTTAGTCAGGATTTGTTGTTGTTTTCACTGGCTAATTCTTTTCAGAAGCATACCGCCAGGTCCTTCTTCTTAGTCTGTCTGAGTCTGGATTTAGAGAGGATTAAATAAGATATGAACATAAAGCAGGCAAAGCTCTTAACATAAAGCTTGAGACTTAGAAAATGCTCATTCGATTTACTTATTTTTATTTTATTATTCAAAATGGGTTAGCATTATCTGCAAATTGAAGACAAAACTACACAGGCCTTTCTCCAAGTCATTCAACAAAACTTACATAATACTGTCAGTGTTTGTCTAGTTAGGTTGCTGTAGAAAATGACCCCTGTAAGAAATCTCAGCAGTTTATGAGAACGACTATTTTGTTTGTTTGTTTTTCCTTACTTGTGTTTTGTATTAGCTGCTTGTCAGCAGTAGTTCTTCTTCAGCCCCACATTTTCTCCTTATTCCAGGGTCTAGGCTGAAGATGGAGCCTTCAGGCTCCAACTAGAACATGCTACTCTTGAGGCAGAGGAAAAGAAGAAATATTTAGGATGGTGGTAGACAGCTTTTGCTTTTGTTTTTGCATACTTAGGAAAAATTTCTGATTTCCTCTGGTGATAGTATCCCAATTTTAAAAAAAAATTACCCACTAGTCATTTTCTGTCCCCATGTTTCAGTTGGGTATTCGGCCCTTTGTTCACATTAACTGATTGGTGGTTGGGCATATGACTCAAAGATGAGCTAATCAGAATGAATAGGTGTGAGCCTGACAGAGTTTACTTGAACTATGGGGAAAATGCAATCTCTCTTTTTATGGAGTTTATTAATTACTAAGATGCATATCTGGAGCTACTGATGACTCTCTGACACCATGAGATATAGCTTATCTGAAAATTCTCCAGAACAGATGAAAGATTTGCTGAGAGTTGAAGAGAAAAAGAAACTACTAATAGCATTGTTTAAACACATAGACACAGCCTTGACCACCTGGGCTTGTGAGCCATTGCATTTACCATTTTAGCTTTAAATGGTTTGAACTGGGTCTTTGTGACTTGCAACCAAAATAGTTGACTCCTATTTGCAACTTTTGAGCATATTCTGGATTAGAAAGAAGGGAGATAATGAATATATGTTATTCTGGCTCCTTTCCATTCTCGTCTTTCTTCTGGAGAATTTTTTTATTTAACTTTGTAGAACTGGTCTTTTCTTCATTCACGATATCAAATTAGTACAATCAAGGTTTATTAACTAAATCTACTCTAATGATAAGAAAATTTTATTTCTCACTACCATAATAGCAAGGAATAAAAATCATTATAACAATAATTAAGGAGCCCTGGTGGCACAGTGGTTAAGCGGTCAGCCGCAAACTGAAAGGTCGGAGGCTCGAGCCCACCAGCTGCTCCTCGGAAGAAAGATGTGGCCGTCTTTAATCATAAAGATTACAGCATTGGAAACCCTATGGGGCAGTTCTATCCTGTTCTACAGGGTCACTATCAGTCAGAATTGACTTGACAGCACATAACAACATAACAATAATTAAATATTTACTGTAAGTTATTTTCAAGTTTCAAGAAAAAGAAAGGCAATATGATGTCAGGGAAAAGAACAGATTTTGGAATTAATGGACCCTGAGTTAAAAATCTTGCTCTGCTACTTACTAGCAATGAGACCAAGGAATCATTTCAATTTCATTCATAACCTTTCTTCATTACCAAAATGGTGATATTTCCAGCAATTTAACAGAGCTCCCATGGCAATGAAAAGAAAAACTGTATTTGTAAAATTTTATAGAAATGACCATTATGGTTACCACATGCCAACATGTAGTCCCAAGACTAGTAGCATTTGCTTTACCTGGAAGCTTGTTTAGAAATGCAAATTCTTGGATATTAGCCCCACTGAACAAGAATTTTTGAAGGTAGGGCCCAGGAACCTATGTTTTAAGTTCTCCAGCTAAACCTTGTGAAAAAATGCAGTTTGAAAATAGTAAGCTTAAAATTACTATACAAATAAAAGAAGGCAGTTGCCTGGATATCTACCTGTGTTGGTAAGGAGGATTCAAAGAACTATATAAAGAAGCCAAAGTTATCAATAAACTTCTGATCTAACTAAGAAGATAAAACAGACACAGATTAAAAAATTAAATACATAGGTAAAGGTATGGAGATATGAAAAAGACCAATATGTTTAGTTTTTAAAGGGCTAATATATTATAATTGATATGAAATTAAGAGGAAAAGATCATTGTACACCATGATTTTCTCAGAGGAATGAATAGTTTTGAAATAATCCTCCAAAGTATAGGTAGAATTTGGGTAAATTAAGAGAACGGGAAAGATTCTAGATGAAAGAATTAGGGTGAAAAATATACAGATGGGCAAAGCCAGGATAAGTTCAGTAGGCTTGGTCTGTAGATTGCATTGAGGTAGGAAAAAAAGAAAGGAGGTTGAGATGAAAATGGCTTTTTTTTTTTTTTAATTGTACTTCAGGTGAAGGCTTACAGAACAAATAGTTTCTCATGAAACAGTAGTACACATATTGTTTTATGACATTGGTTAACAAGCCCACAACA
>NW_004444275.1:499792-567051 GCF_000243295.1 Trichechus manatus latirostris | reverse complement strand
TTTGATATTGTCTGCTGTCTTCGGGGCATTCAGTAGTTATTTTTGTTGTTTATTGATTGTAGATTTGTTTGTTGTATCCCTTTTTATTTTAAAATTTGACTATGTCTGAGCAGGTGGACTGTGTGTTCTTTGTTGTTTGCTCATCTGTGGGCACAACACTCTTTGCCTCCTTCTCCAATTGGCAGTGCCAGTCACTCAGATATGGTACGGCAGGGCAGGTCAAGCTGAAGAGGAGTCATTGGGATAGGTTGTTTGCTGCACTCACCACAGCCATCCGGGTGGGTTGGTAATCAGTTCAGGGCAGGTTCCAGCAGGCTGTGCCTGTGCTGCTTGGTGGTGCATGTTAAGCGCACAGTGCAGTTAGGCAGGATGTAGCAGGGAGGTCATTATGTGTGGAGCTAAGATGGATATGGGAGAGAGGAGAGAGGAACAGGAGCCAAAAACATACATACAAACAAAAAAGAATGCTAGGGGAGCTTGCCGTTGGAGTGGAGAGATGAGAGACTATGAAATGGAGAAAATGGAGAAAAACAGAAAGGGGAAGAGGAAGAAAATAAAAGAAAAGGATGAGTAAGTAAAAATTGGAAAGGTTAAAGAACTGCAAAGTTCCCAGGGATCCCACCGGTGCAGCTATGAGGTCTGGGGAAGTCACTCTCAGGTGTTGCAGTACAGCCTGGCTAGAAGGCGCAGAGGTATACAACGCCAGGTATTCAGGGAAGAGAAAGAGAAGGAAGCTATAGAGAGATGAGAAACTGAGTAATGAAGAAAGACAAAAAGGGAAAAAGAGGGAAAAGAAAACACAATGAATTAAAAAAAAAAGAACAAGAAAACCCCCCCAAAAAGGAAAAAAAAATGAAAAAAGAAATGCCCTCAGGGATCCCTCTGCACGTCTGTGCAAGCCAAGGGGTTAATCTCCTTGCCACACAGCACTGCCTGGCCAGAAAGGGGTCCCAACTCAAGAAAAGGAAAAGAAAACAAACAAGTCAAAACAAACAAACAAAAGTCCCGGGATCCCACCAGTGTGGCAGTCCAGACCGGGAAGCAGCTCCACACTCGAACGGAGCTCCACAGCCCCTCAGGAAGATGCAAAGATGGTACACGGAGCCAGGTATTTGAGCGAAAAGAGGGGGAGGTGGTGAGAGGTAAGAAGAAATCAAAAGAAGCAGAAAACAAAGCAACACCAGCAGCCAACAAATGGCACTCAGAGAGCCAGCTAGTGCAGGCTGGTGGAATCCAAGCAGCCAGGGTTTCTCAGACAAAAGACTGTGTCCATGGGAAGCAGAGGGGGCCGAGTGTGGGTGAAGAAGTGTAGGGAGTGGGAAAGCCTATATCACAAATTACCGGAGCTCAGCAGCCCCTCAGAAAGAAGCAAAGATGGCGCACGGAGCCAGGTATTTCAGCGAAAGGAGGGGGAGGTGGTGAGAGATAAGGAAGAAATCAAAAGAAGCAGGAAAAAGCAACACCAGCAGCCAACAAACGGCACTCAGAGAGCCGGCCCGTTCGAGTGTGTGGAATCCAAGCAGCCGGTGTTTCCCGGACAAGAGATTGTGGCCACGGGAAGCAGAGGAGGCCGAGTGGGGGGGAAGAATGGTGGGGGGTGGGAAAGCGTATATCGTAAATTAACGGTTGTTTTGTCTCCCCCTGGAAGCTCCGTGAAGCTGCTTTCTCATACCCTGTTTGCTGGTCTCTGATAGGAGTCCAAGATGGCGGATCCGTGCTGCGTTAGCTGGTAGGGGACCTCTGCATGAATCTCTCCTCGCTCTCCATTCTCTGTCAGTTTTCTCACTCCATTTGGTGCTTGGCTGAGTTCTTTATCTCTTTATTTGATGTTTTAGGGTTTCAGGATTGTTGTTTTCTCTGTTTGGCTTAGTTTTTCGGATCTTTGCTGTGGAGGGACGGCATGGTGCTTCTGCCTAGAGCACCATTTTGCCGGACGTCTCCTGAAAATGGCTTTTGATGACAAGCAAAGGAATTTCGACTTGATCTTGTCAACAGTAAGAAATTTATAAGGGGAGAAAGCAACAGTGTAAGCGCATAAGCTTTATACTGTACTGGTTAAAAACATGGTCTCAGATAGTTCTGCCTCAGTTTGAATCTCAATCCACTGCTACTTACCACCTCTATAAATTTAACAGAAACTTATAACTACTCTATCTCAAATGCACAGTGGGAATATACTTACCTACATAGGTCAGTGTTTAGTTACATTTACTATAATCCACTCTGACTAGTTCAAGCATGCAGACAGTTACTACAGAATATTAAATGGCCTTTGGAATTATTGGCTGGACTGATGAAAACAATCTTTATGTTGAATTTTGAAAAATGATGCTCAGAGCCACAGGGCAGAACTGGACCACCAAGGAAGCTGCTGCCTTTGTCATCATCAGGAAGCCACTGCCATAATGAAAAGTCTCCACTACATCTCTAAGTTCCAGAATCACAACATCTCTGGTATAGTTTACAACAGAAGAACAGATAACTTTAGTTCTGTATCTCACTAGACTTCATGCAGTTCTGATTCAAGTTTTGCGTCAATATGTGTGAATAAAGCACTGAATAACACTGGAAATATTAGCCTGAATGGAGTCTGGGGGAATGTGTTATCTTTTCACTTCTGAGCCCAGGACAACACAGTAGGAAAAAGTTTCTAATAAATGCTGAAGGAGTCAATCTGCATTATTACTTCCTAACCCACACAGTGATGAGATTTTTGTGTGTCAATCCCTCACCACAATGTCTAACATATAGTAAGTACTCAGCAAATGGCAGCTAAAAAATATTTTTGGATCAAGAATGTGAATCAAGAGAAAATAGAGGGAATGTAGCCATTTATGATGCAACTGCCATACAGTAGCCGCCTCCCTTATCTTCAGCTTCACTTTCCTGGGTTTCAGTTACCTGCGGTCAACTGTGGTTTGAAAATGTTAAATGAGTACTAGCATGATGAAATCTCACACCATTCCCACTCTGTCATTCACATAACTTTTATTATAGTATATTGTTATAATTGTTCTATTTTATTATTATTGTTGTTAATCTCTTACTGTGCCTAATTTATAAATTAAACTTTATCATAGGTGTGTATGTAAGGACAAATCACACTATTTATAGGGTCGATACTATCTGCGGTTTCAGGCATCCATGGGGGGTCTTGGAAGGTATCCCTCGCGGATTAGGGAGACTACTGTAGTTAGAATAGAAGAGGTATGGGCACAAAATGAAATTGGAGATTGTAAATATGAACAAGTGAGTAGATGTTAGTGTTATTTCAAAGGCATTGTGGACAGGACTTGAAAAAATATTACTGATAATTTAGAAGCTTTTTGTTCAGATTGCTAGTGATTTTCACTCTAAGGCTGCTTGTTTCATTTCAAGATGTGTATTATAAAAAAAATCAAATAAATTTGACAAAATTGACAACAGCAACTCGCAAGATTAGATAGGAGCTTTAGGGGCAGTGAGTTTATATTAATGGGGGAGAGACAACTCAGAAAAGGAGAGGGAAAATGTTTGAACAACTGGAAGAAGAATGTCACTAAGTTGTACACGTAGAAATTGTTGAATTGGTGTATGCTTTGCTGTGTATATTCTCAACAGAAGCAACAAAATAAATAAAATTGAGAAAAAAAAATCACAGTTCTTCAGACTGCCAATTTAGGCTGACACCAGCTGCAAGCTTAGGGAGTCCACTCAAGACCCCAACCTTCTGCCCTGTTGGCCACAGATTTGGGACTGGTTTCCCACTACCACTTCAGGATGCTAGCCACAAGCTTGGGGAGTCCACCCAACACCACAACTTTCTGCGCTGTTTTCTCTCAGTGCCCCTTTTGGGTTTGATAATTCTCTGTAACAACTACAGGATTCTTGGAGATTATACTATACTGAGGAGCATGGTGGTGCAATGGTTAAATCGCTCAGCTGCCAACAGAAATGTTGGTGGTAGGAAACATGTGGCAGTTTGCTTCCATAAAGTTTTATAGCCTTGGAAACCCAATGGGGCAGTTCTACTCTGTCCTATAGGGTCTCTATGAGTTGAAATCAGCTCGACAGCAATTTTTTTTTTTTTTAAGTACTATACTTACAGCTACCTATTTATTATAACCAGAAAGGATATATGTGAAGAGACGCACAGGGAGAAGTCTGGGAAATGTCCCAGTGTGAAGCTAATATGTCCCCAGGGATTGGGGCCTTATTGAATATGCATGATTAATTTAATCATGCCTCCCACCCCACCAGCACCCTACCCCCTGACTCCCCCTTCCCCTCCCCCAGTCCCTGAGATTAGCTAACCAGGTGGTCTATGTAGGCTGGCCAGCCCCCCACTCATTGCACAGATTTTCAAATGTCTCCTGATGGTTTTGGATGACAAAGGCACTTCTGTTACCCAGAGAATTACCCAAAGAATTCCAAGAATCATCTCTCAGGAACCAAGGACAAAAGGCCAATTTATTTTAGGTAAGGTAAATCATTGCCACATAATAGCCTTGTGTTCTTTGGGTATTCTCAGACCCAAATATTGTCAGAGCAGACATCTAGAGAGTTCGTGGCAATTCCATATTCTCTCTGAAACAGTAAATCTCAATAAATATGTCCTAGATGGCTATTGCATAATGTCTGATAACCTAAATAAATAATTAGCTGGGAATGGAAATGAAATTAACATGTTTTTATTTCATAAGCCAAAAATATCTCCATTTTAAGGTTGAAGTCATCTGTGGAAAGTACCTTAGACCTATTCTCTGCAAGACATTTATTTCTCTGAAAAATGATTATTAGCAAGACTAAAGGATGTGTTGAATCCAAATGCTCAGTTAAAATATTCAGCTTAACCATGTTCTAAACTCTTCCAGGAAGCCACTAATAGACTTCTCAGTATTTTTGTACAGTTTGCAAGGGAAAACAATTATTCCCTTAGCACCTTGCTCAGGTACTTAGTACATGAATAATGGCCCTTTTCAGATCTCTAGTGAGGATCTTTGGCTCTCAATCTTTGCTGGCTTCTGTTCATGTCTTCCCCTTCCCCGTTTCTTTTGAGAACACTCACATTGCTGCAGGAAGTGGGAGAAAAATCTTCTATTCACATAAAAACAAAGCAGGTTAGTTAGTTTAACTAATAGCTTTTACTAATCACTAATTTCTGTCTGCTTAAATGACAGTTTAGTTGGCAAAGTGACGTTTAGTGCCCTTGATTACCTAGATTCCTCAGGGTATACATTCAAGACTTATTTGTAACTATTCTAACGTCTAAGTCCTTGAATATACAGACTAGATTAGAGGAGTACTGCATCATTTTCTTTTAAAAACACCTCACTTTAAATCTGCTGTAAAAGATCTTTTTGAAGTGTTAAAAAGTTAAGATGTCACTTTAAGGACTAAGATGTGCCTCACCAAAGCCACAGTCTTTTCAGTTACCTCATATGCAAGTGAAAGCTGGACAATGAATAAAGAAGACCAAAGAAGAATTGATGCCCGTGAATTATGGTGTTGGTGAAGAATATTGAATACACCATGGACTGCCAGAGACGGAACAAATCTGTCTTAGAAGAAGTACAGCCAGAATGCTCCTTAGAAGCAAGGATGGCGAGACTTTGCCTCACATACTTTGAACAAGTTATCAGGAGGGACCAGCTCCTGGAGAAGGACATCATGCTTGGTAAAGTAGAGGGTCAGCAAAAAAAAAAGAGGAAGACCCTGAATGAGATGGATTGACACAGTGGCTGCAACAGTTGGGTTCAAGCATAGCAACAATTGTGAGGATGGTGCAGGACCGGGCAGTGTTTCCTTCTGTTGTACATAGGGTCGCTATGAGTCAGAACTGACTTGGCAGCACACAACAACAACAATTCTAAAGGCAATGAGAAGTGAATTTTCTGTTTTTATACATCTTTTTCTTTTACACACAGGGAAACGTCATCAGAACTAGTTTAGTGATACAAATTTTAGATACGGCGAGAAACATTGGAAAATGTTTACATGCATCAGTAAATTAAGATTCAATGTAGTTACTTCTGATGAAAACAAATAAATATAAAGTAAATAAGAAGATTAACATTTATTACAGCCTATGCACCAGGTAGGAGCACTGGTGGTGCAGTGGTTAAGTGCTTGGCTGCTAACTGAAATGTTGGCAGTTTGAACCTACCAGCCACTCTTTGTGAGAAAGATGTGGCAGACTGCTTCTGTAAAAATTTACAGCCTTGGAAACCCTATGAGCCAGTTCTACTCTGTCCTCTAGGATCACTATAAGTCGGAATGGACTCGACGGTAACTGGTTTACGTATCAGGTATTGTGGAAAGCACTTTATATATATTTTTCAATTTATTCCTCTTAACCATATGTGTTGAAAATTACTGTCTCCATTTTACAGATAAAGAAGTTTAGAGAGATTAAGAGGAATGTCACACACATGCATCTCAGAAGAGTACTATAAGTATTCAAACCAGGCAATCTAATTCTCGATTCAGGGAAAATGAACATGTATTGCATGTATGCCACGTGAAATAAAATCTTTATTTCTTAATGCCAATATAAAATCGATTCACTAAGCAGTTTCTCAGTAAAAGCAAATACTAAACGTTACAACAGATGCAGTGTTAGATTGTTGCCTGATTCTACCCTTCGGATGTTTCAAACTGTGCTGCTTCCTGATTCAAAAAGTTCGGTTAAGAAGGTCAAAGTTAGAAAAAATGGATGAGAAAGAATAGAACCACACAGGGTAAACCTATTAGAAGACAAATTCAGGATATTCTTTAACAGAGAAATAAAAAAGAGATACTGCTTATCTCTAACTAACTTTCTAAAAAACAAGAGTTTTAGGGAAAAACAATTTGTTTATACTAGTACTTACACAGAATTTTTGTAATATACATTTGTAGTAGAGCTCAAAATCACAGCCTCTGATACTCAATTCTCAAAGAGCTAAAAATCATACAATCTGTTTAAAATTAAAAGCAAGAGAGTTTTTACCGAGGATAAAGAGCAGCCATGGCCACAGAGCAGTCATAGCTGGGGGAAACACCAAGCAAGATGCTAAATGCTCCCTGCTAAGTGCTCCCAAGGGGTAGAATTTTTACAGAGCCTTTTATACAGGACTGGTTGACATTTTGAAAGCAATTACAGGATATTAGTAATGTTGTAAAATAGTTACAAAATGATGATCAGTCCTGGTCATAAGATCTTTACACATGGTTACTCACAGGAACACATTCCATATATGAACACATCTTCCTGGGAGTGGTCTTAGCACAATCTTAAGCAAAACATGGTCTTACATATGTACTTTCTGAGAACGAAAAAATTCTAAGCAAAATATGATTTATCGTGTACTTTCTGAGAACAAAAACAATCTTAAGGAAAATAAATCTTATCATTTATTTCCTGGAATATTTTCTCCTGGCTTAAGCATAATCATATTCTTGCTACCTCCTTCTCTTACTTGTGAAACCAGTGTAGAGGTTAATTTTAAACCAAGAGACAAAAAGGGGAACAGAAATAAAATGGAGTTTTGGCCTACTCCTTTGTCAGCTCCTTCAGGAATGCTAAGCATCTGAAAAGTCACATGCTGTTTGTCTCATCGTAGTATCTGTATGCAGCATACATTAGCATTGATTGCATCTGCAGAATCCAAAGATCCAGCTATCGTTTCTCCTCTTTTCTTTCTTTCTTCTCATGTTCTATCACACCTGGGCAAGCAGTAGTTTGTGGCCCATGAAAAGCCTACTCCAAAACCTCTGGCCAAGCAGAGCAGAATTCCAGCTTGCTTGGCCCACCTAGAAGCCATATGAACACTGCAAGACAGAGAGATACATGAACTACCTGGCTGTATCTTAGCTTCCATTCCATCGAACTGCTGTTATAAATTCTAGTAGTCTGAGAAGGTGTCTATGCAACTTCCTTTTGGTTTCTTGCCATTTCTAGGTTTTACAATAGCTTATGGCAGCTCATTAAGGTAAATGCTTTGGCTAATTAAATCCTAGGCTTCTTTTTGTCTTTCTTTGGCCCAACTTGTAACAGTGAAGCCAGCCTTAAGGGCCCACTCTGGCAAGGTACATTCCCAGTGATTTATGCAATGTCACTTTCTTGGTGATTAACCTGAATAAATCATGCTGGTATTTTCAGCAGTGATATAGTTGCCCTTTATATTCTTATCAATTTTCAGGGCAAGAAGAAATTAGCCCAGTCCTCCCCTTGATCTTGTGAGGAAAATTGTATCGTAGGGAGTTCTACTGATAAACAATGAACACGACAAACAACTTATCGGTTTACTTTTAATCAATAAAGCTTGTCACTATGCATTATTCTAGCAATCAGCCTAAATCACTGTGCCTATAACTGCTGTTTTCAAAACCTTCTAATCTAATTGGAAAATCTTCCTTCGTATTAGTAATAAACACTCACTAAACTGTCTGTACCTGACTGAGTTATGGTAATTTATGTGTGCTCCCTACTGTTTTTCCCCTCTTTAATCAGACAGACCTCTTTATATCTTTAACTAATGAAATCTAAGAATCCACCCAGTAGATCTGATCACGTGTTACTAGTGAATAAATCTTCATTAATGCTGGCAGGTTCCAAACATGGTCTCCATCTTGATTTAATTATTGTCTCATGACTGTACTTATGTCAGGTGGCAAACCTCTTCACTCCATTTCTTAAAATAACATGCTTTCATTACCACATCTACTTGTAAAACACAGCTGTCTGGCAGCAAGAGCCCCCCTAGTCCTAGGAAGGGAAACAGAGTGGACTTGCTAGTTTAGTCAGGATGGCGATTCCTGGTCGTAGACACTGCAATACTATTTCAGCTCCCTCTGTAACCTTTTATAGTTCTTACATTTACCAGTGTAAAAGCATGCTTCTATTAATCCACCCTCACCACCCATCTATCAATGTGTTGTACTCTGGTGGCTTGCATGCTGCTGTGATGCTGGAAGCTATACCACCTGTATTTCAAATGCCAGCAGAGTCACTTATAGTAGACAGGTTACAGACTAAGACAGACTAGAAAGAAAGGCCTGATGATCTAATTCCAAAAATTAGCCAATAAAAACCTTAGGAATTACAACAAAACATTGTCTGACTCACTTGCTTTGGACATGTCATCAGGAAGGATCAATTGCTAGAGGAGGACATCATGTATGGTAAAATAAAGGGACAGTATGGGTGTGGGAGACCCTCTGTGAAGTGGGTTGGCACAATAGCCTCAATGATGGACTTGAATATGCTGGTTATTGTGAGGATGATGCAAGACCAGGCAACATTTTGTTCTGTTGTACGTAAGGTCGCCAGGAGTTGGAGTCAACTTGACAACAGCTAGTAACAACATTAATTCACTTAAAGTGTTCAAACCCTGGTAAATTAATTTACATACTCCCAGTCAGAAAAGAACAATGGATAGGCCAAAATGCTATTAAGAGTAGTAGAATATTCTAATAATAGGTGTTTATCCAAGTAGGAAAGCTTTATTGGAAATCAAGTTGATGTCATAAATCTGTTTGTTTACTCTAAGGTCAGAGCAAAGGGGGTTTAGAGGAATATCACCTAGCTGGCACCCACTAATGACCAACCCAGATCCACTAAAAGGACTCCATTAACAATACTCACACTAAATTGACAGAGCACTTATTTCCCTAAACTGTTCTCAGAAAATATGATGAGGTTTATTTTGAAACTTCCTTTTTTTTCTCATCTGCTTTATTTTGAAACATACCCTTATAATATCATTCATATAATTTCAAAAAGGAGCCTTGGTGGTGAGTGGTTAAAGTTCTTGACTACTAACCAAAAGATCAGTGGTTTGAATCCACCAGCCACTCCTCAAGAGAAAGATATGGCAGTCTGCTTCTGTAAAAATTATAGCCTTGGAAACCCTATGGGGCAGTTCTACTCTGTCCCACAGAGTCACAATGAGTCACACTGACTTGACGGCAGTGGGTAGGTTAATTTAAAAAAAATATGCCACTTACTAAAAAGGACTTGGATACATTGAAATTAATAAAATGACTAGGTACTTACAAGCAGGAAATGGAATAAAAGACTAAGCAACAATATTAGCCATCGAGATAGTTTAATTGCTGTTTAACAAAGACTTACATAGTATTTACTGTGTGGCAAGTCCTTATCTAAACACTTTGCAAATTTTAATCTTTAAGACAGCCCCATGAGTTTGCCGTTATTAAAAATCACATTTTACAGATGAGGAAACTGAGGCACTGAGAGTTTAAATATCTTGTTGCAGCAATACAGTTAACGAGTAGCAGAGCTGGGATTTAGCTTGGAAGATGGTTGGTGCTCTGGCTTTGGAGTTAATGTTTTTAATGTTGCTGTGATGTTGGAAGCTATGCCACTGGTATTTCAAATACCAGCAGGGTCATCCATGGTGGACAGGTTTCAGCTAAGCTTCCAGACTAAGACAGATTAGGAAGAAGGACCTGGCAGTCTACTTCTGAAAGAGTTGGCCGTGTAAAGCTTATGAATAGCAGCGGAACATTGTCTAGTATAGTGCCAGAAGATGAGCCCCTCAGGATGGAAGGCACTCAAAATACGACTGGGGAAGAGCTGCCTCCTCAAAGTAGAGTTGACCTTAATGATGTGGATTGCTGATGTGGCATGACTCAAAATGAGAAGAAACAGCTGCAAACATTCATTAATAATTGGAATGTAGAACGTATGGAGTATGAATCTAAAAAAATTAGAAGTCCTCAAAAATGAAATGGAATGCATAAACATAAATATTCTAGGTATTAGTGAGCTGAAACGGACTGGTATTGGCCATTTTGAATCAGACAGTCATTTAGTTTACTATGCTGGGAATGACAAATTAAAGAGGAAATGTGTTGCATTCATAGTCAAAAGAACATTTCAAGATCTATCCTGAAGTACAATGCTGTCAGTGATAGGATAATATCCACATGCCTATAAGGAAGACCATTAATAAAACTATTATTCAAATTTATGCACTAACCACTAAGACCAAAGATGAAGAAATTGATGATTTTTATCAACTTCTGCAGTCTGAAATTGATCAAACATGCAATCAAATGCATTGAAAAATACTGGTGATTGGAATGCAAAAGTTGGAAACAAGGAAGGATCATGAGTAGTTGAAAAACATGGCCTTGGTGATAGCAACAACACAAAGATTGCATGATAGAATTTTGCAAGACCAGTGACTACTTCATTGTAAATACCTTTTTTCCACAACATAGACAGTGACTATACACGTGGACCTCATCATATGAAACACATAGGAATCAAATCGACTACATCTGTGGAAAGAGATAATGGAGAAGCTCAATATCATTAGTCAGAACAAGGCCAGGGGCCAAATTCAAAACCAGTCACCATCTCAAGAATAGATCTGGCACACTGAACATAAATAACTGAACACCAGATGAGTTGTGGGATGACATCAAGGACATCATACATGAAGAAAGCAAAAGGTCATTAAAAAGACAAGAAAGAAAGAAAAGACCAAAATAGATGCCAGAAGAGACTCTGAAACTGGCTGTTGAATATAGAGTAAGTAAAGCAAATGGAAGAAATGATGAAGTGAAAGAGCTGAACAGAAGATTTCAAAGAGCAGCTCAAGAAGACAAAGTAAAGCATTATAATGACATGTGCAAAGACCTGGAGTTAGAAAAACAAAAGGGAAGAACACGCTCAGCATTTCTCAAGCTGAAAGAATTGAAGAAAAAAGTCAAGCCTTGACTTGCAATATTGACGGATTCCATGGGCAAAACACTGAATGACAGAAGAAGCATCAAAAGAAGATGGAAGGAATACACAGAGTCACTGTCCAAAAAGAATTGGTCAATGTTCAACCATTTCAGGAAATAGCATATGATCAAGAACCGATGGTATTGAAGGAAGAAGTCCAAGCTGTACTGAAGGCATTGACGAAAAACAAGGATCCGGGAATTGACAGAATAACAACTGAGAAATTCCAACAAGTTTGGAATACAGATACCTGGCCAAATGACTGGAAGAGATCCACATTTGTGTCCATTCCAAAGAAAGGTGATCCGACAGAATGTGGAAATTATTGAACAATATCATTACTATTGCATGCAAGCAAAGTTTTGCTGAAGATCATTCAGAAGTGTTGCAGCAGTCCATCGACAAGGAACTGCCAGAAAGACAAGCCAGATTCAGAAGAGGATATGGAACGAAGGATATCATTGCTGATATCAGATGGATCTTGGCTGGAAGCAGAGAATACCAGAAAGATGTTTACCTGTGTTTTATCGACTATGCAAAGGCATTCGACTGTGTGGATCAAAACAAATTATGGATAACATTGTGAAGAATGGGAATTCTAGAATGCTTAATTGTGCTCGTGAGGAACCTGTACGTAGAACAAGAGGCAGTTTTTCCAACAGAATAAGAGGGTACTGCATGGTTTAAAATCAGGAAAGATGTTTATTGGGGTTGTATCCTTTCACAATACTTATTCAATCTGTATGCTGAGCAAATAAACCGAGAAGCTAGACTATATGAAGAAGAACATAGCATTAGGACTGGAAGAAGACTCACTGACAACCTGCGATATGCGGATGACACAACACTGCTGGCTGAAAGCGAAGATGACTTAACGTACTTCCTGATGATGATCAAAGGCCTCAGCCTTCAGTATGGATTATACCTCAACATAAAGAAAACAAGAATCCTCACAACTGGACAAGTAAGCAACATCATGATAAATGGAGAAAAGACTGAAGTTGTCAAGGATTTCATTTTACTTGAATCCACAATCAACGCTCTTGGAAGCAGCAGTCAAGAAATTAAATGATGTATTGCATTGGGCAAATCTACTGTAAAAGATCTCTTAAAAGCATTAAAAACAAAGAAGTCACTTTGAGGACTAAGGTTCCCCTCACCCAAGCCATGGTATTTTCAGTCACCTCATATGTATGCAAAAGGTGGATAATCAATATGGAAGACAGAAGAAGAATTGATGCCTTTGAATTATGGTCTTGGGTAAGAATATTGAAGAGACCAAGGACTTCCAGGAGAATGAACCAATCTGTCTTGGAATAAATACAGCCAGAGTGCTCCTTAAAAGCAAGGATGGCAAGACTTCATCTCACTTACTTTGGACATGTTATCAGGAGGGACCAATCCCTGGAGAAGGACATCATCCTTGGTAAAACAGAGAGTCAGAGAAAAGGAGGAAGACACTCAATAAGATGGATTGACACAGTGGCTGCAACCATGGCCATAGCAATTGTTGTGAGCATGACACAGGACCAGGACAGTTTTTCATTCCGTTGTACATAGGGTTTCTACGAGTTGAAACTGACTTGATGGTACTTAACAACAACACCAACAACACACTATGCTATCTCTTAGTGCAACCCACTTGCTTCTGAGTTCTAGAACATAGGGCAAAAATGAAGCATAATGATAATTTAGAGAAGACATTTTACCTGATATTTAATTATAAAAATGTTCCCCAGCATCTGTCACACCAGGAAACTTAGTCTCTCACAATGACCCTCCAGAAAAGATTACATAGTTCAATGAACTTGTGGAACTTTACCTACATTTTGATTCTCTTGGAAATTCACAAAGCACATTACTATTTTAAAGGCTCTGAGAAGATGTGCAATGAAGGCATAAATTTAAGTAGGTGTTATCTAGTATTAGTCTACCTTCTTGGCAGCAGAACAAGGTTTGCTAGAAGCCTTGCTAAAATATTCCAAAACTAATGACTCATTATGGATCACTTATATGGAAAAGCTGTATTAAAGTCATGTTTAATATGGATCCATAGAGGGGTACTGAAAATATACTCAACAGTCCCTTGACACAAATCTGAAAAACAAAAGCAGAACTGGTGTTTATATGGCTGTTACCATTTTTAAAACTGAATGTTCATCTCTGAAATACAATGCATTTAAGATGGTACTTACGTAAGCTAAATTACATACAACTTTTCTGTGATCATTAGACAGAATGAAGATGGAATACAGAAGCTATGGGCCATGTATTCAATGTTATAGTTTATATTATTTACGTTTCAGCCTAGTTGCTTCCCAAGTGAGATTTTTCAAAACATGTTGTTATTATATCTTTAAATCAAGTTTTAAAATGAGGTGCAGCTATTTTATTTCACAACATAGGAGGTGTTATTTCTATTAGGGAAATCATTTTTCCTCAGCAGTGGGTCAGTTGATGACCTTCAGAGCTTTGCCTTAAAAATTTTTTTTTAACGTAGCCTTTTCTATTTGGGGTCCACAGTTTATTTTTCAATAGTCCTTACAATGTGTGTTTGCACAAAATTGGAGGAATTATTTACTTCTGTTTGTTTGCTTGGATATTCTTCAGTGGTTAAGAGTTTGAACTGGTCAGAATGTGGTTAGAAACCTAGTTTGTTAGCTCTGTGATTTTGACCCAGTTACTTTAAGTCAATAAGCCTCTAATTCCTGACCTACACAATGACGATGATGATAACACTTGATTCACATGGTGATTAACTAACATAATACTTTTTAATGTCAGAACCAACTCGACGGCACCTAACAACAACAACAATATACTTGACATCAGCTGGTGCCTATCTCTTTTATCATGGTTTCAAACTTTAGTTTGCTTCAGAAACACTTGGTAGGCTTGTTCAAAGTTTCTGAGCCCCACCTCCAGAGTTTCTGATTCAGTGAATCTGGTGGGGAGACCTGATAATTTGCATTTCTAATAACTTCCCAGCTGATGTTGATGCTATTGGTCTGAGGACCACACTTTGAGACTCACTGTCATAGAGTAACTGGAAAATATTCTACGAAAAGGTAAGCCATCAAAGTTATCAGGTTGTACCAGGCGCATTTATCACATACATATTCAAAGAAACTTACAAAAAGGGGACTTTCTAGGCAGAGGTAGTGTGTTACCTAGAGTCTGTCAAGTATGTGATTAGCTAAGAGGTATACAGAGGTTTCAACTGGTCTGCACTGGTCTTAAACACTGGCCTATGATGGTATCCTTCTCCCAAAAACAGCACTGAATTTCAAGTTGAATGTTAAGATGTTTGTTTCACTGTTGTTTTGTATCAGATTCCCTTGCCATGACATAATGGTGCTCTGACATATTACAGCCCATTTTTCCATCTCCCAAGTCTGTCTTAATGGTGCCATTAGGATAGTTCTCCCTAAAAGTTATCCAATGAGAAGTAGCACTCATGAGTCATTGAGGGCCCCTGAGTGCAGCCTGAACGTGAATCATTGAAAAGTTCATCTTTTCACCTTAGAACAGATGGAAGCAGCAGAGTAAATGAGAGACAGAAGGGAAACAGACTTCATTACACCTTCTGAGTTAATATTGACCTGGGAAAAATACAATGATTTCAAAGTTTGTTCTGATAGCTGAGAAAGTCTCCTTAATTAGAGATAATGTCAAAAAAGTTGACTATTCCCAAAAATTCCTGCACACCTACTATCTGCTACTGATAAAGCTTTGGCAATTAAGGAAAGTTAAGAGTAAGTTCTAATCACCTTCTTACCCCTGTATCTTGTTGCCTTGTTGCTCTTTGATAGTCTTAATTGAAGCCCACATGTGAATCACATCTTCTCCTGCATGCCAGCTCCTTCTGCCTAAATATGCAGAAATCATCAAAAATCCAGAGTTGCCCTCTGGTAAGTGAATGATGTTTAAAAACACAATCTTACAGTTCCTCCATTTTCTCTGGCTACCCATCTTATTTTACCTGTGTTGTTCTGAGTGTGGCATCCATAGTAATTCTAAATTTAATGCCTCAGGAATGGCACTTGTCAATTGTCCTAATTCTTTAACTTGGTAAATTTGATGATGCAGTGCAAGTGGCATCCTATCTTACCAAGCCATGCTGTATAGAGATCTCTGTGGTCATATTCTATTGGTGTCAACTCTTCTTTCATAAGTAGTAGAAGCAGATTTCAGAATCTCTATTTTCAGTAGGGAAATTTTGCTTCCTGTGCTTTGGGTACTGCCAGTAGAGAATAGAAAAAAGAAGAGCAGGGTTATTTTGGAAGCAATTTATGACTGCTGTGTCTCTTGTTGTATAGGAACAAGAGCTTGTTTGCCCTTCTACTGCCAGATAAAAAGGATGACATTCAGACTCTACTTTCCTGTGGTGTTTTTTGGGACAAGATTCACCTCACTGCACTGATCTGCAAAAGTACAAAATAATTGTTTCACTAAGGCCATTATAAATATATCTTCACAAGTGTTGCCCATAAGCCACAGAAGATCCCCAAATATCTGATGTTTATGAAATTTATTTATATTCAGCATCTGTTCAATTTTTCAGTAACTATTTTAGCAAAAACTGGAGAGCCAGATCCTGATAATTTTCCACTTTATCACACAATCCAAAAATGCAGCAAAATACAAGCAATTATTCTTTGTGTAGTACTTATAGGAAAGAAACCATTTGTAGTTCTTGCTTAGAATACTTAAAAATCTTTAAACATCTGAATGTAATTGTCTTTAAAACTGACATTAACTCCAAAACAAACAATTTCATGTGACCAACTCAACACCTAAGATGTCTATCTGAAAAACAGTTAATTAGGATTATGCATGTATCCATCAAACAATTGCAAATAATGTTCATGTGTTTGCATGAGTAATTTAGGAAGAACTATAAATAAATACATCATTTCCTTTTTTGTTTTAAAATATTCTACCAGGATTTGAAGCCATGAGTTTTAGAGTTATGAATTCAAAATCATCTAGTTCATTGGTTCTCCACCTTGACTGTGCATTACAATATGTTTTGGAGTTACAATAAGTTTTGGAGTTAAAATTTGTTTAAAAAAAAAGAAAGAAAATAAAAATAAAATAAACCCTGAATCTCACATTTGAGATTCTTACTTATGCCTTCAGTGGGAAATTGGCACATATATTTTTAGATATTTCACAGATCATTCTGATGAGCATTTAAAGTTGAAAAGTACTAATCTAATTTCACTAAAATCCACTGACATTATTGTGTTTAAAATAGAGAAGTTAAGCAACTTATATTAGTTGTCTATCAGATACTAGCTCCAATAAAAAATTAGCGCATAAGAAATTATCCCAATATTAGTGGCTTAAAACAACAAACCTTTATTATTTAACAATTTCAGAGTATTAGGAATTCAGAAGCAACTTATTTGGTTCTAGCTCAGGGTCTTTCATGAGGTTGCAGTGAAAATACTGCCTGGGATTGCAGTCATCTGACGGCTCAAATGGGGTTGAAGGATTTACTTCTAAGATCACTTAATTCCTCACTATCAGTTGGCTTTAGGCCTCAATTCCTTGCCACGTGGATCTCTCCACTGGGTTGTTCACAATATGGCAGTTAGCATCTGTCTTAGTTACTAAGTGCCACTATAACAAAAATACCACAAATGGGTGACCTTAGAGAACAAAAATTTATTTTCAGAGTTCTTGAGTCTGAAAGTCCAAATCAGGGTGTCAGATGTGTCAATTCCTTCCTCGTCAGTAGCCCCGGGTATTCCTTGGTTTATTGGTATTCCTTGTTGGTGTTCCTCGTAAACCAGTCTCATATGGCATCTGTCTTCCCACATATGTGTCTCTGTGCCTATTCTGGTCTTTTTATAACTCAGAAGTGATTAGGTTTAGGATCCAACCTACACTGGTGTTGCTTCATTAACATAACAAGAGAAAACACCAGTTTTCAAACAGGGTCATATTTACTGATACAGGGGTTAGGATTTCAACACATGTTTTGGGGAGACACAATTCAATCCATAACAGCTTCCACCAGTGTGAGTGATCTTAGAGAGAGAAAAATAGAGAGTAACCAAGACAGGAGCCACATTGTCTTCTATAACTTAATCTTGTAAATGACAAACCATCACTTCTTCCATATTTTATTGTCACACAGACCAACCATGGTACAACGGAGAAGTAACTACATAAGAGTATTAATACTAGGAGGTATGAGTCACTGGGGACCATCTTGGAAGCTAGCTACCATAAGAAGGGATTCAAGCATTCTGACTCCAGAGCTAGCAGACTAAATCATTGCTACTCAAAATGTTGTCTAAGGATTGGCCTCACTTGGATGCTCGAAAGAAACAGTGAATCTCAGACTTCACCTTAGACTTACTGAATGAGAACTGTATTTTAAAAATCTTGAAGTGAACTGCATTCACATTATAATTTATGAAGCACAAGGCTAGAAAAATTACTGATTCAAATGCATTGTCTATGTCAAAGTAATTACCTCAGGTAGCATACCTATTCTAAAGAGACTGTAATTGCTTGAAATCTGATAGCAACTTTGCATTGGGCCAGATCATGAGCCACCCAAAAAAGTTGAAAGAATTTTTTTTCAGTATATCTGAACTGTATGAAATATTAGCTATGGCTGCTAACCAAAATCTTGGCAGTTTGAATCCACTAGCAGCTCCTTGGAAACCCTATGGGACAGTTCTACTCTGTCCTGTAGGGTCACTATGAGTCGGAATCAACTCAATGGCTATGGTTAGAATGGTTAGGTAGAAGGGGAAGATAAATATGTGCATAAATATACAGGTATACCTTGCTTTATTGCACTTCGCTTTATTGTGTTTCATAGACACTGCTTTTTTTGTTTTTTTAAATTGTGCTTTAGGTGAAAGTTTACAAAGCAAGTTAGTTTCCTATTCAACAGTTTATTCACAAATTGTTTTGCGACATTGGTTGCAATCCCCTTGATGTGTTAACACTTTCCCCTTCTCCACCCTGGTTTCCCCATTTCCATTGTTC
This sequence comes from Trichechus manatus latirostris, assembly GCF_000243295.1. NCBI lineage: Eukaryota > Metazoa > Chordata > Mammalia > Sirenia > Trichechidae > Trichechus > Trichechus manatus. The sequence continues at coordinate 548,315 of NW_004444275.1, read as the reverse complement.
CCGTTTTCCTGTCCTTTCCTGCCTTCTAGTCTTTGCTTTTGGGTAGATGATCCCCATTTGGTCTCATTTACACGACTGAACCAAGAAGCAACTTCCTCACATGTGTTATTGTTTGTTTTATAGACCTGTATAGTCTTTGGCTGAAGGATAAACTTTGGAAGTGACTTCAGTTCTGAGTTAAAAGGGTGCCTGAGGGCCATACTCTCAGGGTTCCTCCAATCTCTGTCAGACCAGTCAGTAAGTCTGGCCTTTTTTTTGTGAATTTGAAATTTGTTCTACATTTTTTTCCGGCTCTGTCCAGCACCCTCTCTTGTGATACTTGTCGGTGGTAGCAGCAGAGCACCATCTAGCAATTCTGGACTTAGGCTGCTGCAGGCTGTGGTACTTGTGGTCTATTAGTCCTTCAAACTAACATTTTCTATGTGTCTTTGGTTTCCCTCATTCTCTTTTGCTCTGGACAGGATGGGACCAGTAGACGTATCTTGGATGGTCACTCACAAGCTTTTAAGGCCCCAGACACTACTTTTTAAAGTCAGATGCAGAACATTTTCTTTATGAACTGTTATGCCAGTTGACCTAGATGTCCCCTGAGATAGTCCGTTTTTTCCAAATTGAAGGTTTGTGGCAACCCTGTGTTGATCAAGTCTCAGCGCCATTTTTCCAACAACATGTGCTTACTTTGTGTCTCTGTGTCACATTTTGGTAATTCTTGCAGTATTTCAAACTTTGTCATTATTATTATATCTGTTATGGTGTTCTGTGATCAGTGATCTTTGATGTTACTGTTGTAATTGTTTTGGGGTGCCACAAACCACGCCCATATAAAACAATGAACTTAATTGGTAAATGTTGTGTGTTCTGACTGCTCCACCAGTTGGCTGTTCTCCTGTCTCTCTTCCTCTCCTTGAACCTCCATATTCCCTGAGACATGACAATATTGAAATTAGGCCAATTAATAACTCTGCAATGGACTCTAAGTGTTTGAGTGAAAGAAGAGTTCCACATCTCTCACTTTGAATCAAGAACTAGAAATAATTAAGCTTAGTGAGGAAGGTACGTCAGAAAGCCTAAATAAGCTGAAATTAGGCCTTTTATGCCAAACAGCCAAGTTTGGAATACAAAGGAAAAGTTCTTGAAGGAAATGAAAAGTGCTACTCCAGTGAACACAAGAATGATGAGAAAGCAAAACAGCGTTATTGCTGATACGGAGAAAGCTCTAGTGGTCTGGATAGAAGATCAAACCAGCTACAACATCCCCATAAGCCAAAGCCTAACTAAGAGCAAGGCCCTAACTCTCTTCAATTCTATAAAGGCTGAGAGAGGTGAGGAAGCTGCAGAAGTTTGAACGGAAGAAAAATTTGAATCTAGCAAATGTTGGTTCATGAAGTTTAAGGAAAGAAGCCATCTCCATAATATAAAAGTGCAAGGTGAAGCAGCAAGTGCTGATGAAGAAGCTACAGTAAGTTGTCCAGAAGATCTCGCTAAGATGATTGATGAAGGTGGCTACACTAAACAAAAGATTTTCAGCCTTATATTAGAAGACGCCATCTAGGACTTTCACAGATAGAAAGGAGAAGTCAATGCCTGGCTTCAAACTTTCGAAGAACAAGCTGACTCTCTTGTTAGGGGTTAATGCAGCTGGTGACTCTAAGTTGAAGCCAATGCTCCTTTACCATTCCAAAAATCCTAGGGCCCTTAAAAATTATGCTAAATGTACTCTGCCTGTGCTCTATAAATGGAAGAGCAAAGCCTGGATAACAGCATATCTCTTTACAACATGTTTTACTGAATAAGCCCATTTTTGAGACCTAATGCTCAGAAAAAAAGATATCTTTCAAAATATTACTGCTCATTGACAGTGCTCCTAGTCATCCAAGAGCTCTGATGGAAATGTTCAAGGAAATTAGTGTTGTTTTCATGCCTGCTAACACAACGGCCATTCTGCAGCCCATGGATCAAGGAGTAATTTTGATTTTCAAGTCTTATTATTTAAGAAATACATTTCATAAGGCTATATCTGCCATACATAGTGATTCCTCTGATGAACCTGGGGAAAGTAAATTAAAAACCTTCTGGAAAGGATTTACCATTCTAGATGCCTTTAAGAAACATTCATGACTCATGGGAGGAAGTCAAAGTATCAGCGTTAACAGGAGTTTGGAAGAAGTTGATTCCAACCCTCATGGATGACTTTGAGGGGTTTAAGACTTCAGTGGAGGAAGTAACTGCACATGTGGTGGAAATAGCAAGAGAACTAGATTTAGAAGTGGAGCCTGAAGATGTGACTGAATTGCTACAACCTCATGAAATGACTTTTAACGGATGAGAAGTTACTTCTTATGGGTGATCAAAGACAGTGGTTTCTTGAGATGGCATCTACTCCTGGGGAAGATGCTGTGAACATTGTTGAAATGACAACAAAAGATTTAGAATATTACATAAACTTAGTTGATAAAGCATTGGCAAGGTTTGAAAGGATTTACTCCAAGTTTGAAAGAAGTTCTACTGTGGGTTAAATGCTATCAAACAGCATGGCATGCTACAGAGAAATCTTTTGTGAAACAGAGAGTCAATTGATGAGGCAAACTTCATCGTTGTCTTATTTTAGAAATTTCCACAGACACCTCAAACTTCAGCAACTACCACCCCAATCGATCAGCAGCCATCAACATCGACAAGGCAAGACCCTCCACTAGCAAAACGATCCTGACTCCTGGAGGCTCAGATGGTTGTTAGCGGTTTTTAGCAATAAAGTATTTTTTAGTTAAGGTATTTACGTTGTTTTTTTTAGACATAATGCTATTTCACACTTCGTAGACAACAGTATAGTGTAAACATAACTTTTATATTCACTGGAAAACCAAAAAAAATTGTGTGACTCACTTTATTGTGATGTTTGCTTTATTGCAGTGGTCTGGAACCAAACCCACAATATCTCCAAGGTATCCCAGTAAATGACACTTTAAAAATTACAACACACACACACAAATATACATATACACACAAAAGGAGTGAGGTTTAAATGGAATTATAGTATAGAACTTTTCTTACATTGTTTGTAAAATAGTATAATACTCTTTACATGTAAACTGTGATAAGTTAGAGATACACATTGTAATTCCTATACTGCACTGTCCAATATGGCAGCAACTAACCAAATGTGGCTGCTTAAATTTTAATTTTAATTAATTAAAATTAAGTTAAATTAAAAATTCAGTTTCACTGTTGCATATTTTCAAGGTCTTTCCAGAAGTACAATGCTGTTAGTGATAGGCTAATATCAATATGCCTACAAAGGAGACAAATTAATATGACTATTATTCAAATTAACCCACCAACCACAGCTGTCAAAGATGAAGAAATTGAAGATTTTTCAAACTGCTGCTGTCTGAAATTGATCAAATGTACAACCAAGATGCATTACTGTTGATTGGAATGTGAAAATTGCAAAAAAATAGGATCAATAGTTGGACAATATAGTCTTGGTGATAAGAACGATGCAGGAGATCACAAGATAGAATTCTGCAAGACCAATGACTTATTCATCAGAATACTTTTATAAACAACACAAATGATGACTATATACATGGTCTCACTTGATGGTTTACACAGGATTCAAAACGACTACATCAATGGAAAGAGACGATGGAGAAGCTCAATATTACCAGTGAAGACAAACCAGGGGCTGACTGCAGAACAGACCATCAATTGCTTATATGCAAGTAAGTTCAAGTTGAAGCTGATGAAAATCAAAGTAAGTCCAAGAGAAACAAAGTACAACCTTGAGTACATCCCACTTGAGTTTAGAATCCATCTCAAGAATAGTTCTGACACACTGAACACGAATGATTGAAGACCACAAGAGCTGTGGAAGGACATCATACCTGAAGAAAACACAAGGTCATTAAAAAGACAGAAAAGGTCAAAATGGATGTCAAAAGAGCCTCTGAAACCTACTTTTAAGCATCGAGTAACTAAAGCAAACAGAATGAATGATGAAGTAAAAGATCTGAACAGAAGATTTCAAAGGGTGACTAGTTAAAAGAAGTTAAAGTATTACAATGAAATGTGCGAAGACCTGGAGTAAGAACACTAAAAGGGAAGAACACGAATGACATTTCTCAAGCTAAAAGAACTGAAGAGAAAATTCAAGCATCAAGTTGCAATATTAAAGGATTCTATGGGCAAAAAAATGAACAATGCACAAAGCATCAAAAAAAAAAAAGATGGAAGAAATACACAGAGTCACTGAACCAAAAAGAATTGGTTGATGTTCAACTATTTCAAGAGGTAGCATATGATCAAGAACCACTGGTACTGAAGGAAGAAGGACAAGTTGCATCGAAAGCATTGGTAAAAAACAAAGCTCCAGGAATGGATGGGATACCAATTGAGATGCTTCAACAAACAGATGCAACACTGTAAGCACTTATCTTGTCTACGTCAAGAAATTTGGAAGAAAGTTACCTGGCCAATGGACTGGAAGATTTCCATATTTGTGTCCATTCCAAAGAAAGGTGATCAAACAGAATGCAGAAATTATTGAACAATATCATTAATATCACATACTAGCAAAATTTTACTGAAGATAATTCAAAAGCTGCTGCAGCCATACATCAACAGGGAACTGCCAGAAGCTAAAAACAGATTCAAAAGAGAATGTGGAACTAGGGGTATCATTGCTGATATAAGATGGATGTTGGCCAAATGAAGAGAATACCAGAAAGATGTTTAGCTGTTTCCTCAACTATGCAAAGGCATTTGACTGTGTGCATCATAAAAAATTATGGATAACATTGTGAAGAATGGGAATTCCAGAACATTTAATTGTGCTCATGTGGTACCTGTACATAGACCGAGAGTCAGTCATTCTTACAGAACAAAGGGATACTATGTGGTTTAAAATTGGAAAAAGTGTGTGGCAGGATTGTCTTCACAATGAAAAAGGAAGACTGAAAAGGAAATGATGCATTGAATTGCGGTGTTGGTGAAGAATACTGAATATACCATGGAATTCCAGAAGAACAAACAAATCCGTCTTGGAGGAAGTACGGCCACAATGCTCCTTAGAGGCAAGGATGGTGAGACTTCTTTTCACTTACTTTGGACACGTCATCAGTAGGGGCCAATTGCTGGAGAAGGCATCATGCTTGGTAAAGTAGAGGGTCAGCAAAACGAGAGAGATCCTCAGTGAGATGGATTGACACAGTTGCTGCAACAATGGACTAATACATAGCAATAATTGTGAGCATGGTGTAGGACTAGGCAACATTTAGTTCTGCTGGAGCCAACTCAACAGCACCTAAAAACAATAACTGTTGCACATTTTCCATTCCTAGCCACATGTGGCTAGTAGTTACAATGTTGGACAGTGTATGTGTAAATTTTCATCATTAGAGAAAATTCTTCTGGACAGCGTTGCTCTAGAGCAACCACTGAAAAAAATACAAGAGTAGGTACAGCTAAAAGTCAGTACAGAAAATATGAAGGGATACTAAAACTTAATCACATAAAGGAGGGTAGGAGAGGAGGAAGACTGGGACAGAGGACTAATGGGATAAATAGAAAAGAAATAGTAAGATAATTTTAAATATAATAATATCAATAATCATATTAAATATAAATAAAGAAATATTCAATTAAAATTTTGAAATTTTTGGACAATAATACAGGACAACTCAACTACATGCTGTTAGTTAAGAAACACACTTTAAACACAAAAATACAGATGGATTGAAAGTGAAAGAGTAGGAAAAGATATGTCATGCAAACTTTGAGCTCAACAAAGCTGAGAAATGTGTTACCATTTTGAAAAGAGACATACTATAATGATAAAATATTTAGGATTGCATAACAATCCTAAATATTTATGCATCTTTTAACAAAGTTTTCAAATACATGCAGCAAAAATTAAATAGAACCACAGGGTGACACACAGAAATTCACTTTCACAGTTGAATATTTTAATGCTTCTTTCTCAACACTTGATAAAGAAAACAAACAAAAGTAATAAGGATATAGAGGCTATGAGCAACATTATAAAAACTTGACTTAATTTTCAATTATAAAATATTATACCCAACAGCTACAGAATAAATATTCTTTTCAAAGGCAAGTAGATAATTCACCAAGATAGACCATAAATGAATTTCAATAAATTTAGAAGGACAAATCATATAGAGTGTGTGAGTTCTAGAAAATCCCCAAATGTTTGGGAATTAAGTAACACAATCCATAATAACTGATGTGTCAAAGAAGAAATCACATGGAAAATTATAAAATATATTGAGTTGATAATAATGAAAACACGTATAGTTCAAAACTTTTTGGAAAGAGTTAAAGCGAAGCTTAGAGGAAAATTTATAGCCTTAATGCCTGTATTAAAAAATCAGAAAGGCATAAAATCAGTGATCTAAGTTTCCATCTTAAAAATTTGGAAAAAAGAAAACTATCTAAAACAATTAGAGGAAAGTGTTAATATAAATAAGAGTGTAAATCAATAAATAGAAATGGACAACCAAATCAAAACCTGGTTTTTTAAAAAAGAAAATACAAATTACTAGTATCGTTAATGAAAGAAATAACATACTACAGACTGTATAGAGACTGAAAAGGCTAATAAGGGAAAATAAGGGACAACTTTATGATAATTAAAACATTCGGGAGAAATGTACAATTTCTTTGAAAATCACCAACATCTAAAACTGACAAAAATTAAAATAGAAAACCTGAATTCAATCTTTCAAACAAAGGAAATTCCAGAATCAGATGGCATCAGTGACATAGTCTATTAAATATTGTAAAATAAATAATATTGATCTTATACCAATTTTTTTAGAGAATGGGGGAGGGTGGACCATTTCCCAATTATTTTATGAAATTAGCTAAACCTCGATGTTAAAACTTAAAGCAGACATTATTAAAAAAAAGAAACTTATGGATCAATAATTGTCTTAGTTTGCTAGTGCTGCCATAACAAATACCACAAAATTGTTGGCTTTAAAGAACAGAAATTTATTTTCTCAAAGTTCTGGAGTCTAAAAGTCCAAATCAGGGTTTTAGCCGTGCCAACTCCTGGTTTTTGATTTTTGCCAGCAATTGCTGGCTTTCCTTTGCTTGTAGACGAGTCCTCACATGGTGTCTGTCTTCTCCCTGTGTTTTCTCTGTGTCTGTTCTGCTCTTTTTATAGACACTGCTCAGCAGTGATTAGGTTTAGAACCCACCTTACCCTGGTATGACCTCATTCATATAACAACAACAACAACAAAAATCTATTTCTAAATGGGGTCATATTTACAAGTATAGGGGTTAAGACTTCCACATTTCTTTTTAGGGAATGCAACTTAATCCATAACAATAATCCCCATGAAATAGACACAAAATTATTTTTAAAAAAATCAGCAAGTCAGTCAAGGAGAATACATCGTGACCAAGTGGAGTTTCTCTTAGGAATGCGAAGTTTGTTTTGCACTAAAGTTTCTTTATCAATTTAATTCACCATATTAATAAAAAATATCATAAAATAATCTCAATAGAAGCATAAAAAGCATATGACAAAATTCATATAAAAGCTTTCAGAAAACAATTAATAGAAGAAACTTTCTTCAGTTTGATTTAGGGCATTGGTGGCGTGGCGGTTAAACATTCTGGCTGCGAATGGAAGGGTTGGTGATTCAAACCCTCCCAGAGGCTATCTGGCAGAAAGACCTGGCAATCTTCTTCCATAAAGATTATAGCCTATAAAACCCTATGAGGCAGTTCTACTCTGTCACATATATTACTATGAGTTGAAAATCAACTTGATGGCACCTAACAACAATAACAATAACAATGAAAAACCTACAGCCAACGTGTATTTATTGATGAAACATCTCTCTTCTGTTGAGATTGGAAACCATTAGATATCAACTCTGGCCACTATGTTATAGCATAATACTGATATACATATTTGAAACACAAGTTCTTACCAAGTAGGCTGAGGCAGTTTCATCCAGGGAAGTCTTGTCTTGAACTTGTGTGTTTGTTTCTTTGTTTTTTTCCCTAGCAGTATAAGGATAAACATACCATAGTGGTAGTCTCAATCTTTCGTATTCTTGAAGATCTCAGGACTTCATTCATTTTGTTTATTCAGAATGCACTATATTCTATATTTCAAGTACTATGGATCCCACTTCTACTCTGAAACACATTGGGTCCCCATGAGTTGGAACTGAATTGACAGAAACTTTTTTAAAAAATTTTATGCTATATGATGGGATATTATTTATAGTCTTTGTTCTTAAAGCGCATAAGGTAGGTGGAAGAGGTAAAGAGGGCTTACAATAGAGGGTGGCAAGTGCTGTAATAGAGATAAGCAGTGGCTAACATGGGCACATAGAAGGACATATAACTTATTTGGGAAGGGAAAGTGTCTTAGTTATCTAGTACTACTATAACAGAAATACCATGAGTGGATGACTTTAACAAAGAGAAGTTTATTCTTTCACAGTCTAGGAGGCTAGAAGTCTGAAATCAGAATGCTAGTTCCAAGGGAAGGCTTTCTCTCTCTTGTTGGCTCTGGGGGAAGGTCTGTGTCATCAATCTTCCCCGGTTGAGGAGATTCTCAGTGTAAGCACCCTGGGTCCAAAGGACATGCTATTCTCCTGGCTCTTGTTTCTTGGTGATATGGAGTCCCCCATGTCTCTCTGCTGGCTTCTGTCTTTTATATCTCAAAAGAGATTGACTTAAGACATACCTAATCTTGTAGATTGAGTTCTGCCTCATCAACATAACTACGTCTAATCCTGACTCATTAATATCATAGAGGTAGGATTTACAACATATAGGAATATCACACCAGATGACAAAATAGTGGACAATCACACAGTACTGGGAATCACGGCCTAGGCACATTGATACACATTTTGGGGGAACACAATTCAATTCATAACAGAAGAGGAGTCAAAAAAGTCTCCAGGAGCAGGTGAATATTATCTTCAGACTTGATTGCTAGTCAGTAGTTCCTTGCTAAGGCACCAAATCAAATACAGCCGGAGGAATCTCACAGCCACCTCATGTCCACTTGTCCTTCCTTATTAGCGATAAGCCAGAGACAGCATAACAAGAAATACTTTCACTTTATTCCCAGCTGAGAGCTAAGGAGTGTGTAATCCAGCATTATTTTCGTCAAGGCCCAATGCTACAGGGCAACAGACATTTGGACCTTCTTTTAACCTCAGTATTGTATTGCGTGGCTACTCATGCTGATCAGTCTTTCATATTCTCAGTACTATTCCTACTTTGTCTGAAATCACCTGACTTAGACATAGTTTCTTGTATCCACTCTTCCCAATAGTGTAGCTGAGAGAGGACAAGATACTGCATAGATACTAACACCCTTACATATATCCACAGAAGAAAAAAGGAGAGTGAAGCTGTTTTGACAGAAGGAACTTAAGTATAAGGGCTCAGGGGTAAGAAGGAGCATGGCTGATTCAGGAAACTGCAAGTGCTTAGGTATGGCTGGAGCTTGAATGGTGAGTGCGGGACAGAAAGGATAAAGGGTAGAGCTGGAGAGGGAAGCAGGAGCCAGGTCACAAAAGGACATAGATGTTGTAACGTTGTTGTTGTTGTGTGTCGTCCGGTCGATTCCGACTCATAGCGACGCTATAGGACAGAGTAGAACTGCCCTGTAGAGTTTCCAAGGCTGTAATCTTTACAGAAGCAGACTGCCACATCTTTTTCCTCCAGAGGGCTGGTGGGTTAGAACCACCAATCTTTTGGTCAGCAGTTGAGCCCTTTAACCACTGCATCACCAGGGCCTATGGAAATCTATGAAAGGGTTTTTAGAAGGGAATTGCGTCACTGCATAATTGAGTCTTATTTTAAGAAATATTACCCTGGCGCCAATGTAATCAGTGAACTTAAAGGGGGCAAGACAGGAGTATTGGAAACCATTTAGGAAATTGTTACCATAGTATGGTCACAAAATGATGACAGCCTGATTCAAGGTGGGAAGGGTTATTAGGGTGGGAAGAAAAGGAAAGATTCAAGAGATTGAATAGATAGCACTTAGTGGTTAATTGGACATCAGGGATGACATCGGATAATTATGTTCTAGCCCTTCCTCCGCCAACATTCATCAAAGGACTTTTCTGTAGCTCTTCATGAAATCATGCATTTTTCAATTACCTTGTTAGAAGTTTGAAAATGTTCATCCACTTAGAATGATTTTTATTGTCAGTTCCTAAGATAATAAAAATAAAATGTATCTTTGAACAAGCTATGACATCACTTCCCAGTGCAAAACAAGGAACATGGTATTCAAGTATACATAAGATAAATGCAAAATGCAATTTTCATCTATTGTCATATAGCTTTACATGATTATTTGAGTGGAATCTTTCATTATAAGAAATCTAAGGAAAGAGGTATCTCAAATCATTTTCTGTTTAACCCTAACCAGAATTCTCTCTTTATACAAACTTTCATTATTAAAAATCTTATTAAAATTAAATTGTTAATCCCCTGCCTTATTAACTACACCATACCAAACATATTTTTTTGATGAGTCAAGGATATTTTTGTGCATTTCCATCATTATTATAAATATCAATGATTAATCACCCTTCAAACCACTTTATGTTCAGTAATGACTTGACCCATTAAGCATTCCAAAGGAAGACTAAGATAGAGTTTCTGTAAGAAACTAATAATCTAGTACAGAAATAGCAGAGTTTTAAGGGGAGTTTCAGATTTATCTTTCAGGAATTCTACTGAGTGCAAACAGTGGAGGCAGGGCAACATTTTTATTTATGGGTGTAGAGGGAACAGTAACTCAAAGTTCCTAAGGAAGAAGCATACCTTGTGTGTCCAAGAAATAGCAAGGAGATAAGTATGGCTTGAATCAAGTGAGCAAAGAGAAGAGGTATAGGAGAAATGTCAGAAAAGTGTCTGGCTCTGATGGTTTTAAATCATGACTTGTAAATTCTTTGATACTGCTTCCGTTGAGAGGTGAGGCCTACGTCCTTTACCCTTGACCTAGGCTTGGTGATTGTTGATCAATACCATATGGTTGAAGTGATGCTGTACCAGTTTCCAGATCCAGGCCTTAAGAAATTGTCACCTACTTTCTGTTCCTTGGACTGCTTGCTCTTGGAACATAGCTGCCATACTCTGAGGAAGTGCAGGCCTCATGGAAAGGTTATGTGTAGACATTGTGGCAAACACTCCTGTTCACAGCCAGTAGAAAATTGAAGAAGACTGTCAGATGATTCTAACCCCAGCCATCTGACTATAAACACATGAGGGAACCACCTAGCTTAGCCTGAACAATCCCAGAACCATGAGATATAATAATAAAATTATTGTTTTTCTCACTTCCACTAACGTTTGGAATGATTTGTTATACAGAAATAGATAATCAGAACACCAGTTTCCATATCCAGTAAGACTTTTTAGGTCATTATAAGGACGCTGGTTTTGACCCTGAGTGAGAGAAACATCACCAAATTTGAACTGAAAAAAAAAAAAAAATTGATGTGATTTGGCTTATATTTTAAAAGATTCACTCTAAGTGCTGATTTATAATACACTGTAAAGGGTAAGAGGTGGAAGCAAGGGACTAGGCCATTGACAAAAACATTCACAGTGTTTTGGACCAGGCTAGTAGCAGTGAAGTGGGTGCAAACTGGCCATAATTACAACTTATTTTATGGTAGAGATAACAGGATTTCCTGAAAACTTGGATGTGAGTGTAGTCCGTTTATATATATGCATTCTTGCAGGAGTGATCATTATTTATCGATATTTTCCTCTTAGCACAGAGCAGGATGTATATATAAGCTTTGACTTCTTTCAGTCTATTTACTGACACATTTAAAGGGAAAGAAGTTGTTCAGACACTTAGTGTTTCTTTGCATTCAATTTCATTCTGTGGAATATATTTCACTTGATCAGTAGTGACCACTTACTTTTACAGCTTCTTTCAACTTCCACAAATAAATACTTCCCCTTCCATCTTTGCTTAAAGTAAGATAAATGAAAATTAGAGGAAGAGTGGAATAGATGCTACCTGGAGTCCACCTAAATGTTTTCATCTGATATCCTCTCACCTAGGGAAAGATTTTAATTAGATGGCTACTGTGCTCACAGTTACAAAGTGAAAAATTTTATTTCAGTGGATCACCTTTCTGAAAAAAAGAAACATATACAATGAAAACCTATGGGAGACCATGCACGCTTTGTATCAGATTTCACATTTATTATGATCCTGTAAAAACACAGTATACCAATTCAACTATGCATTAAAATTGTTTGTGGTCTGTGAAGAGTTTGTCCAAAAAACGAGTAACGGATAAGTTAGGGCAAAGGCCCATGAGGTAAAAAATAACAATAAAAATGATGCAAAGTAATACAAAATAACAGAAAGGATGAGTTCCTTTCTGGGATTCTGGATATGAAATTGTTTAGGAAAGAAGGGCTGATGAAATTACGAGCTGTCACATAAAGATAAATACCTGACTGCTCACAAGCTGGCTTCTAACACTGAAGGGTGAGCATGAGGCTTGTGATATACGTCATAGCAAATCAGAGTATAGTTTGTTTCATCAGCCTGAAGACTTGAGTCGTTCAATGATGATCCATATCCCTTTAAAGCACAACTTCCCAATGAGGAGATCCACAGTCTACTGGGTAATGCTTAATTTTGTTGTATGGAATTTCAAAATTCAACCTGTAATACACCAAATATCAGCCACATGGAAAGTGCCCTACACAATTTGATTCTTAAATCATTAATGGCGAATGATGCAAAAGTAATATTTTCACTTCGACTTTGCATTTAAATCAGAATTTCTACGAAACCATGAGTAAAAGGAAAACTGATGTCTGTTTACAACAGCTGCTGGACCATGTGCAACATCATTTCAGAGGGATGAGAAATGAAGCATGAAAACATAGTGGAGGCACCATCAGAGAGCAACATGTAGAACCTTTTGAAATTATAACCTAATTAGGCTTCTGGGAAGAGAATGCCTTTCCAAGTGCAAGTAGTCATATTCTGAAATATCATTTTCTTCTCTTTATTGTTCAAATCTCTTTATTAGGATAAGATTTTCAATACTTATTCTCAATTAACAAAAAGGGTGAAGCACCATATAGTGGAAAGAATTATCAGAGTTGTAGCGCATTCTCTGCCACTAACGTAAATATGTCATGAACTGTCTGGTCACAGTTTCCTTATTAGTAAAACTTCAGTTTAAATATCGTCCTCTTGCACTCCTCCCCAATCTCCCGTTTTTGTTTTTTTTATTTAAGTTAATTCACCCTAGACTGTGGTTGAGAAATGTAGATGTTGGTCCTTGGTGTCTCTTGATTTGCACGTGTTCTCAGCAACTCTGGGGCCTCTACTCAAAACAGTGCTGACCACCTTCTAGAACTCCTCCCCTTACTGGGGTCCAGCCTGCTCTCTATAGGAGCTAGTAGAGAGATGAGAATAGAACAGTCTCTCCCTCTTGTCATCTAGGTCCTTTACAAAACAAAAACAAGACCACCACAGCACCAAGGTAGCAGGGCTGAAGGAATTGTTTTACTGAAGGACTGAGGTATGTTTCAAGGAAACTTAAGCTGTAGGAAGGTGATGTCAACATTATGCACTAGGTAATATCTTTCCTAGAGTAAGGATCGCTCAGGGGAAAGTACTGCTCAAGGGTGCATCTTTGTAGTTAGCCTGGCTTCCCAGCCCTTAGGGTTCTACAGGACAGAGAGACCTGAGAAGTGGCTTTGAGCTTCAGGCCCTTTAGGCAAGAGTGGAGATGAGTTTTTCAGGCTATATGTTTTTGTGATAGTGTAAACTGTAGTATACGTATGCATTTACTCCTGTTTGATGGTTCCATTTATTGAATTATCACATACACTCACATCTCCCCCAAACAGGTTTTGTTCATTCATCATTCATTCAATCATATATGTGTTCATTCATTTAAAAAAAAACCCAAAAACCCGTTGCTGTCAAGTTGATTCCGACTCATAGCAACCCTATAGGACAGAGTAGAACTGCCCCGTAGGGTTTCCAAGGAACGGCTGGTGGATTCGAACTACCAACCATTTGGTTACCACTATGCCACCAGGGCTGCATTCATTTGTCAGATATTAAAGAGAGCCTACTGTCTCTCTGCCAAGTTAATAGTGAAAGAGTAAACAAATCATTTAAACAAGATAGTCTTGGATTGTGATTAGTGCTCTTAAGATATTGAGTAAGGAGATCATTGAGAGCTGCACAGAGAGGGGTGCTTACTGTTTTAGGTAAGAAGATCCTGAATGTTGTCTCTGAGAAATAATGTTTGTGCTGAATTTTCGTCTATAAAATCAGAATAATAATTGCATCTACCTTAATGGTTTTTGGTGAGGATTACGTGAAATAATGTGTGCAAAGTGATTACCACTGCCTGGCCCATAGTTAGCACTCATTAATATTAGCAGCCATTAAGCATATTGTTATTTTTATCATTACTCTTTATAACAGCCTGACAAAATGGGCAGAGTAGATATTACTGATTTTATTTTACAGATGAAAACCAAAAAACCAAACCCGTTGCCATCGAGTCGATTCCAACTCATAGCAATCCTATGGAACAGAGTAGAACTACCCCCATAGGGATTCCAAGGACTGGCTGGTGAATTTGACCTGTTGACCTTTTGGTGTTAACCACTGTGCCACCATTTTATTTCCCATTTTATAGATGAGGAAACTGTAATGCACAAAAAGTGAAATGACTTTTCCATGGACACACAGTTAGTAAATCCTAGAGCCAGGACTCAAACCCCAATATTTTGACTCCAATTTATTCTAATGCACTTTTCAGCACACACTCCCAAGTCACTTGGAATCAGCACCTCCCTATCTCTCTCTCTCTCTCTATCTTCCTATCTACCTATGTATCTGCCTATTTATCTATCTAGGAGTGCAAACTGCCTTTTGTCATGTGATTTACATGAAACTACTGAATACAAGGAAGCTCTCTATGACTTTCCGCTAAGGATTTGGGAGGCACAGGCAGACTCTGATTCCCAGCAAGCATTCTTCCATAGATGCTCCTTGATAGAATGTGCTTCTTGTACTAAATGCCATTATAAATCATATTTTATCTTAGTTACATGCATCACGGTGGATGTACACCCCAATTCCGGGTATCTGGCATAACCATTTTATTTCTGTTCCATCGGCTCAGCTAAGCAAACCAAGTGCTTTCAGAAAATGATTGCCCACAAACTGGCTCTAACACTGCAATACCAGAGACCCTAAGAGGGGAAAATAGCTTTCCCTTTGTGTGTGTGGGTTTATGTGTTTGGTTCTTGGTCATCCATTAAAACATGTAAAATAAATAATATGTGGGTTTGATAAAGAAGTTGGTCGTCAAAATAAGATCTCAGTTCCACTCATTGATACTATAATATAATGCCTAGAAATTTATTATGAAGTAATAATCTGTAGTATATTCAATGATTTATGCATATAAATATTATTTGTAATTGTGAAAATGAAAACAAACTAAATATTTAGAAATAAACAAATGTATAAGTATATTAGAGTATGTTATGCATCCCTTCAAAATGTTCTCAGACTTTTAAAAAGTCTTGAGAAAGTGATTATGTATTTACACAATTAAAAGAGAATATATATGAGTAATATCTCAATTGTATAAAATGTACATAGACTAGAATAATACTTAACAAAATATATATAGTTATTATCTATAGTGGCTAATATCTCCAGATGGAAATAGTATGAGTGATTTTAATTTACTGTTTTATATTGTCTTTATTAAAAAACTGGTATACTTTTATATTTTCTATACTTTTACAATAATTAACAATAAACACATTTACTCCACAAGTAAAAATAAAAGCAAAGAAAAGAAGCTCAGGCATCCTAGTTTTATGTGGCAAGTTTAAGTGGTATATTTTATGGCATATGACATCCCTTTTTGATGCTCAGTCTCTTGTCCAATAATAAAATCAGAAAAACATGGCAATATGCCCCCATCCATTCCATCCACCATCAAACACTTTTAGTTTAATTTAGGAGAACAATTCTAGGAAAATTAAAACAATTTTTCAGTTTAATTTCTACCTCTAACTCCTTACACCATAAAACTTCTCCTAAAATGGATGAGATGCTTGTGTGCCGATCCTCACGTTGCTTTCTTGCCTGAAATACTCTTGAGTCTTCCTTCTCATTAACTCTAGTCTACCTTCAAGAACCAGAACAAGCCTTGACGCCTCCAAGAAGTTTTCTGAGATTCCTCAAGCCCAGAATAACCTTTACTTTGTCATATTTAGCGCATCCTTTTCACACTTAATTGTAAGGCTTAATCCCCCACTTAAGTCCTTGACGGCATGTCCTCGCTTTTCCGTCAATTGGCCTTTATTTCATCAGGTTTAGCAGTGGGTCCTTTTCTCACCTGATCAACCCTCCCACTTGTTGCTCCTTCATCAGACTCGCTCACCTCTTCCTGTCTTCCCAGCCAGACTGGCATGTGCTGTCTCCACTTCCTCCTTCTTCAAATCTCTGCAGTCAAGCTTTAACCCCCAGGATGAGACTGAATCCTGTCGTCAAAGATTACCTATAACTTTCTTAATTCTCAAATCCAACGGGCAATTTTCAGTGTTTTTCTTACCTAGTCTAGTGTGATAATTGGTATTGTCTGCCATCACCTTATTGTGAAAAGTTTTCCTTTTGCCTGCCACTCTGCTTTCTCTTTATTCTATTTTCAGTTTGTTCTGTATCAATTTTCTTTCCTGAATTCTTTACTAGATTCTCTGTATTTGCTTCTTGTATGGGTTAGTGTTATTCAAGATTATGGTTTTTTCTTTATTTTCTTGTCTTCAATTTATCTCATGCATTTTCTGTGGGTGATTTCATCTACTCCCAGGGCTTCAGCTAGAATTTACATGACAGTGATTCTCAACTATGTAAGTCAGGATGCAATTTTTCTCCCAAGTTTTATACATATATCGCTATCTATCCTGTGGACATGTACCTAAAATATCACATTTTAAAAGAACTAATTAAAGACCACTCTTACCTACCAGCAAGATCAGTAAACTGGTCATCTTTTTTGCATGCATTTCTATGGAAATCCCTGAGTAAGAATCTTTGTATTATCTTCAATTTCTCCCCCTTTTCTCCCACTGCTGCCAACTTGTTCCCGTAAAATTGACTATTAAGTACTCATCACTTAGTAAGATTATTGCAATAACCCCTTAACTTGTCTCTCTACCTCTATCCCACTCACATCTAATCATCTTCCCACTAAAGCCAGAGTGTTTATTTCATTTTTAATAGTTATCCCTATTCCTGCTAACTTTTTTCTTGGCTTCCACTATAGGGTAAAGCCCAAGCTCCCTAGGAAGTCACAGAATTTCCTTGATTGAACTTCTCCATACTTCTATAGTCAGTGGGTTTTGCTGCTGATTTTTGACTAGAGACTGTCCTGTTACTTTCTACACTTGTTCTATTGTCTCATTTAGTCTATGCTTCTACTACCTTCTATTCTCCAAACATGTACTTTGTTCTGTCCACCTGAAATACACATCTTGCCATTACCTGCCCATAAAATTGCTATTTATCCGTAAAGCCCTTCTCAGAAATAACCTTATCTGATAAACCTTTCCTGAAACTCACCTGTAAAGATATAGCGACTTTCAGCTGTTTTTCTGTACTTGGTTCATCTTGTTCATCTTCATTATCAGAATAAACTAATTTTTTTTTTTTTTTTTACTACATTTACCTTTATTACTAAAATGTGAAAATATCTTACCAACATAATTATAAGACTCTGGAAGGTAGTCTGATTCTTAAACTTTTCTTTTTAATGCCGTATAGGATGTAGTAAAATGATAAGTTACACAGGTAGTGCTCAATGAATATCTAATGTGTGGTTTTCACAACCTTGAAGTCCCTTTAGTGAATCACATGAGTTGGCTTTGCAGTTGTGCCGTCCACTTGTCTCTGTTTTAGCAAGTCCCTACAGCGACAGATAAAGGTCATTGGGTTTCACTGTTGGCTTATGATTTGAGACAGTCCTGCTATTTTCATGTTATCTGTCTTAAGGGGAATGAGCTTAGGAAGTCTTTTTTTTTTTAGAAAAGGAAAACAAATATGCATTGTAACTTATGGGGATTTTGAGACTAGAGATTTTTATTTCAAAATCTATGTTTAGTCTCAGGCAACATGATGAAGTTGCTGGTTTGCTTTGGAGACACTGCAACCTTCCTCTACATCTTTTTGCCCCTCGTGTCTTTAATCTCATCCTGCACTTACACCTCCAGGGTAGATGACATTCCCGGGACTCCTCCTGAAATACAGTCTCAAGTCTATCCTTTCTTGAAACTCATGTTCCCTCACACTGTGACTGCCAGTCGCTTTTCCTGATCTAATAGATTACTGATTTAATAGATTAAGTAGCTGTAAGCCAGTTGCCATCAAGTGGACTCTGACTCATGGCAACCCCATGTACCTCAGAATAGAACTATGCTCTACAGGGTTTTCAATGTCTGATTTTCCAGAAGCAAATAGCCAAGGTTTTCTTCCCAGGTGCCTCTGGGTGGACTTGAAATTCCAACCTTTCTGGTAGCAGCCAAGAGTGTTAACTGTTTGCACCACCCAGGAACTCCAATGTATGGGTGATTAAAAATACTTTGATATGTTACCAATAGTAGGTACATTTGAATTTTGAAAGACATCTCCAAAGACATAGAGCTTTAAATTCTATCTCTCTAATGGTAGAATTTCAGTTGCTTGGGAGGCACTAGGGCAATCCTAGCACAAAGGTAGCTGGCTATTCCATTATTGATATAGTTTTTATTTGAATAGTTGATATACAAATTTAACAACTTTCTTACTAAGAAAAAAATTTAGACCCTGGATTTCTATATGTGCATTGTGAAACCCTGTGAGAAAATGTTGGATGACTATAGCTTATGAAGTGTCTATATCTTCATTCTCTACTACATTTATTAAAATAAACTAAACACAATACTAAACAATCAAATAGTGTCCATTTCTGAGATTTCCATTTGGAACAGAAGAAGGGGAATTCCTTTTTGTTGCCAAGCTATTACAAAAAAATATTAAAAAATAAATAAACAAAGTAAGCATCATTTTTTCTATCTGAACTAAAATCCTGAAAAATGGAAGAGTAAACTATAAGCTTAAGAGTCAGCTCAGCAAACTTTCCAGGTTGAAGAGTGAAAAATAGAATATGTCATTGATAGACAACTAGATACTAAAACATAAAGTAAAAACTTAATAAAGTTCTATAACTAAACTAAAGGCTTTTAAATGGTCCTCTGTATAGAGAATAGGGGCAGTGGTGATTCAGTGGTAGAATTCTCATCTTCCCTGCAAGAAATCCAGGTTCAATTCCCGTCTAATGTAACTCATGCTCAGCCATCACCCATCTGTCAGTGGAGGCTTTCATGTTTCTATGATGCTGAAGAGGTTTCAGTGGAGCTCCCAGACTAACAAGGACTAGGAAGAAATGCCTAGCAATGTACTCCTGAAAATCAGCCAATGAAAACTCTATGGATCACAAGAATCGGATCCACAATCAATCATAGGTATGGCACAGGATGAGGCAGGTTATGTTCTTTTGTGCTTGGGGTCATCGTGTTGGAGGTCAACTCAATGGCATCTAACAACAACTGTATAAAGCAGAAAAAAAAAAACAATTTAAGATGTTACAATGCTTTTCTGCTTTGAAATTTTTTTATTATATGTAATCAAGATTACATGCCTTACTCCAGTATGACCTGATCAAGTTTAGAGGATAATCACCAAAATTACCCAACTGAAAACTCCTTTGAGACACTGTTATTCCCAGTTTAAAGATATTTGTGCCTCTATACAGACATCTGTTGTTATTTTATAACTCAATTTATCTGAAGAATAATGTTATAGGCAGAACAGTTCCCCCAAAGATGCCACTCCCTAGTCCTCAGTGTCTGTGAGTATTTTATGCTTACATGGCAAAAGGGACTACAGAGATGGAATTAAGGTTACAAAAATTGACATGGGGAGATTACCCTAGACTATCTGCTGGACCTAATCAAATCACATGAGCCCTTAAAAGCATAGAAGTTTCTCCAGTGCAATCAGAGAGATGCAGCAGAAAAAACAGGATAAATAGAAAGATTTGAAATATGAGAAGGACTTGAGCTGCCATTTCTGGCTTTTAGTATGGAGGAAGGGGGCATGAGCTAAGCAATGCAGTGAGACTTTAGATGCTAAGACCCCAGTCAACAACCAGCAAGAAGCAGAGACCTCAGTAGTACAATCCCATGGAACTGAACTCTGCCAATAATTTGAATGAGCCTGGAAATGGATTATTCCTCTGTTGTTGTTGTTATTAGGTGCCCATGAGTCGGTTCCGACTCATAGTGACCCTGTGTACAACAGAACGAAACACTGCCCAGTTCTGCACCATCCTTACAATCCTTGTTATGCTTGAGCCCACTGTTGCAGCCACTGTGTCAATCCATCTTGTTGAATGTCTTCCTCTTTTTTGCTCACTGTACTTTTCCAAACCTGATGTCCTTCTCCAGGGACTGGTCCCTCCTGATAACATGTCCAAAGTACGTGAGATGTAATCTCGCCATCCTTGCTTCTAACGAGCATTCTGGTTGTACTTCTTCCAAGACAGACCTGTTCATTCTTTTGGCAGTCCACAGTATATTCAATATTCTTCACCAACACTGCAATTCAAAGGCATCAATTCTTCTTCGGTCTTCCTTATTCATTGTCCAGCTTTCGAATGCATATGAGGCGATTCAGAACATCATGGGTTGGGTTAGGTGCACCTTAGTCTTCAAGGTGACATCCTTGCTTTTCAACACTTTAAAGAGGTCTTTTGCAGCAAATTTGCCCAATGCAATGGGTTTTTTGATTTCTTGACAGTTGCTTCCATGGGTGTTGATTGTGAATCCAAGTAAAATGAAATTCTTGACAACTTCAATCTTTTCTCCATTTATCATGGTGTTGCTTATTGGTCCAGTTGTAAGGATTTTTGCTTTCTTTATGTTGAAGTGTAATCCATACCAATCTTTATCAGTAAGTGTTTCAAGTCCTTTTCACTTTCAGCAAGCAAGGTTGTGTCATCTGCATAATGCAGGTTATTAATGAGTCTTCCTCCAATCCTGATGCCTCGTTCTTCTTCATATAGTCCATCTTCTCGGATTATTTGTTCCGCATACAGATAGAATAAGTATGGTGAAACCATATAACCCTGAACCACGCAGTATCCCCGTGTTGTGTTTGAATGATTGCCTTTGATCTATGTACAGGTTCCTCATGAGCACAATTAAGTGTTCTAGAGTTCCCATTCTAGGCAATGCTATCCATAATTTGTTATGATCCCCACAGTCTCATGCCTTTGCATAGTCAATAAAACACAGGTAAACATCTTTCTGGTCTTCTCTGCTTTCAGCCAGGATCCATCTGACATCAGCCATGATATCCCTGGTTCCACATCCTCTTCTGAATCTGGCTAGAATTTCTGGCAGTTCCCTGTTGATATACTGCTACAGCTGCTTTTGAATGATCTTCAGCAAAATTTTACTTGTGTACGGTATTAATGATATTGTTCAACAATTTCCAAATTTGGTTGGATCACCTTTCTTGGGAATAGGCATAAATATGGAACTCTTCCAGTTGGTTGGCTGGGTAGCTGTCTTCCAAATTTCTTGGCATAGATGAGTGGGCACTTCCAGCGCTGCTTCTGTTTGTTGAAACATCTCAGTTGGTATTCTGTCAGTTCCTGGAATCTTGTTTTTTGCCAATGCCTTCAGTGCAGTTTGGACTTCTTCCTTCACCATCGGTTCCTGATCATATGCTACTTCCTGAAATGGTTGAACATGGACCAATTCTTTTGGTATAGTGACTCTGTGTATTCCTTCCATCTTCTCTTAATGTTTCCTGCATCATTTAATATTTTCCCTGTATAATCCTTCAATTTGCAATGCAAAGCTTGAATTTTTTTTCAGTTCTTTCAGCTTGAGAAATGCCAAGCATGTTCTTCCTTTTTGGTTTTCTACCTCCAGGTCTTTGCACATATCATTATAATACTTTACTTTGTCTTCTCAAGCTGCCCTTTGAAATCTTCTATTCAGCTCTTTTACTTCATCATTTCTTCCTTTCACTTTAGCTAGTTAACATTCAAGAACAAGGCCAGGGCTGACTGTGGAACAGACCATCAATTGCTCATATGCAAGTTCAAGTTGAAACAGAAAAAAATTAGAAAAAGTCCATAACAGCCAAAGTATGACCTTGAGTATATCCCACTTGAATTTAGAGACCATCTCAAGAATAGATTTGACACATTGAACACTATTGACTGAAGACCAGAAGAGTTGTGGACTGACATCAAAGACATCATACATGAAGAAAGCAAGAACTCATTAAAAAGATAGGAAAGAATGAAAAGACCAAAATGGATGTCAGGAGAGACTCTGAAACTTGCTAAATTCTCCCCCCTAGAGCCTCCAAAAAGGAGCGCAGCCCTGCTCACACCTTGGTTTTAGCCTTGTAGGACTCAGAGCAGAGCAGTAAAACCAGCCAAGCGTACTGGATTTCTGACCTAAGATTACCTGTGAGATAACAACCTACTAGATAATAAATTTGTGTTGTTTAAAGCCGCTGAATTTGTGCTAATTTGTTATGGCAGCAATAGAAAACAAATACAAATACTAACTCAAGAAACATTGCAATGCTTCTCAATAAATCTGGCTAAATTTCTTCCAAACACTACACAATTTAATAGCAAGCAAAGGAATAGAATTTCCAAACATTTTCACTTTATTTTCAGATCTTTCCTTAACTTTTAGTAGTCTCTGAAGTTAAGCAATGAGACTCCAGATTACTAGAGTTCAGTTCTTTTTCCCTGGGTATGTCTTGACTTTTTATAAAGGGCACCCAAAAAATCAAGGGACAACAAGCAAAATAAAACAGTATTCTTATTTTGTTTTTTGTTAGCACTTTAGCAAAATCCCAACTCAAATATGCATATTTGATGTTGAATAATAATGACTCAGGAGATGATTTCTCACTTGCAGAATAAAAATAATTTAACTTGAGAGAAAGCAAAACTTCTGTTCACTTTACATGATAACACTCTGAGCACTATTCAAATTGGGATTTGCTCCATGCCTCAAAGTCAAGACTGTTGAGGTAACCCAAAAGGTCTACAGTAGATAGTTCACAGGAAGTGCACACAGATATGATTCAGATGCAAGTGGATTGAAATAGAGATTTTTTTCTGTTTCTCAAATGTTTCTGCTGATCCTTTTTCCCATTCTTCTGTTATTCTAGTATATTAGTTTTCTGTTGCTGTGTAGCAAATTACCACAAATTTAGCTGTAAAAAAAAACTAACATATTTATTATCTCATAGTCTCTGTGGGTCAGCAGTCCTGGCACATCTTGGCTGGGTCCTCTGCTCAAAATTTCACAAGGCTATACTGAAGATGTTGGCTGAGGTGCATTTTCATCTGGAGGCTTAACTGTGAAAGAAACTGCTTTCAAGATCATCCAGGTTGTTACAGAATTCATTTTCTTGTGGTTGTATGACTGAAGACCCTGATTTTTCACAGACTGTCAGCTGTCAGCTGGAGGCTGCTCTCAAGTCCTACAGGCTACTCACAGTTCTTGCCATGTGGAATTTCTCAATATACCTGCTTACTTCATCAAACCAGCAAGGAGAATCTCTAGAGCAAGTTGGTTAACAAGATGAAGTCTTATATATTGTGATGTAAACATAGGCGTATCATCACCTTTTTCATATTCTATCAGTTAGAAACAAGGCACAGGTCCCAACTGCACTCACGGGGAGTGGAGTATACAAGGGTGGTGTTGTTAGGGGGTCTCAAGTTGGTTCTGGCTCATAGCAATCCCATGCACAACCGAATGAAACACTGCTGAGTCCCGTGCCATCCTCACAATAGTTGCTATGTTTGATCACATTGTTGCAGCCGCTGTGTCAGTCCGTCTCATTGATGGTCTTCATATTTTTTACTGACCCTTTATGAAGCACGGCGTCCTTCTCCAGGAACTGGTCCATCCTGATAACACGTCGAAAGTAAGTTCCACTTTCCTCGCTTCTAAGGAACATTCTTACTGTACTTCTCTCAAGACAGATTTGTTCGTTCTTCTGGCAGTCCATGGTATATTCAATATTCTTCACCAATGCCATAATTCAAATGCATCAATTCTTCTTCAGTCTTCTTATTCATTGTCCAGCATTTGCATGCATATGAGGCGAAAGAGAATACCATGGCTTGGGTCAGGCGCACCTTAGTCTTCAAGGTAACATCTTTGCTTTTCAACACTTTAGAGAGGTCTTTTGCAGCAGATTTGCCTAATGCAATACGTCGTTTAATTTCTTGACTGCTGCTTCCATGGGTTGTTGACTGAGGATCCAAGTAAAATGAAATCCTTGTCAAATTCAGTATTTTCTCTGTTTATCATGATGTTACTTTTTGGTCTAGTTGTGAGGATTTTTGTTTTCTTTATGTTGAGGTGTAATCCACACTGAAGGCTGTGGTCTTTGATCTTCATCAGAAGTGCTTCAAGTCATTTTCACTTTTAGCGAGCAAGGTTGTGTCAACACTGTGGGTATACTAAAAGGCAGAAATCATGAGGAGGGGTGTCACCTTGATGTCTGTCCATTACACCGAGTTAAAGATGTCATGATTGTATACTGTTTTTTTATGCTTAACAAATGAAGAGATAACCAGGTTTGAGTTGATTTAAAAATAAAACAAATTCTTATACTCATTTAGAGGCAAATACATTAAGTATTGGTTAAGACTACAAACTTTTGAGTTGCATAGACCTGGGATCAAATACCAATTCTAATACATGCTTTTTGGGCTAAATGTTTAACCGTTCTATACCTTGACTTGCTCATATGGAAAATGCAGATAATATTCCCTATCTAATAGTTTTTCTGTGAGAATTAAATGACAGAATACACGTAGCTGACTTAGTAAGTTGTGACAATAAAGATTATATATATATTTTAATAAACAATAATTTCTCCTTCTTTTCAGACAAGAGTACACATTAGTATACTGGGCAAAAACAATATCTGTTCTACATGGTATCTGTAGCATAATTCTGTCTGTCAAGCAAATGCAATATATGCCTGTCTTAGTTTCCTAGTGCTGCTGTGACAGAAATACCACAAACGGATGGCTTTAAAGAACAGACATTTATTTTCTCACAGCTGAGTAGGCTGGAAGTCTGAACCAGCCTTAGGGGAAGGTGCTCTTTCTCTGTGGGTGCTGGGGGGGGGGGGCAGGGGGAGATCCTTGTCTTTTTCAAAATCTGTAGCCCTGGCATTCCTCAGTTCTTTGGTGATCTTCACATGGAGTTATCGTCCCTGTTTGTGCTTGCTTACCTCTGTGTCTGGAGCCCTGGTGGCACAGTAGTTAAGAGCTATGGCTGCTAACCAAAAGGTCAGCAGTTCCAGTCCACCAGCTGCTCCTTGGAAACCCTATGGGGCAGTTCTACTCTGTCCTATAGGGTCGCTATGAGTTGGAATCGGCTTGATAGCAACGGGTATCTCTGTGTCTATGCTGCTTCTTATAACTCAGAAGCGATTAGATTTAGGACTCACCCTACACTGATATGGCTTCATTAACGCAAACAAAGAAAACCCTATTTCCAAACAGGATTGTATCCACAGGTGTAGGGGCTAGGATTCCAACACATATTTTGGGGGATACAATTCGATCTATAACAATGCCTATAAAAAGAGATTTTAAAGATCACATATTTCTTGTAAGTTATTCATTTTTGATAATACCAGTTTCTGGAAATTTGACTTTCATAAATTCTATGTATTTTATGAAATACCAAAATTAAAGCTCACATTTTAAATAATTCCTTCTCTAAAATTTTGTTGAACTGGATTGACACATTTATTTATTTACTTTAGTAGACATACAAAATAATCGAACTTATCAGCAATTGTTTTTGTTTTTCTTTGAACCCCTCCCACCCGCCTTTAAGTAGTCAGTATGTTTGCATGAAGAAAGAAACCACAGGGGTACTTAAAATATGTATAAATCAAGTGGCTGTGAAGGGTGCAATTTTTCTAAAAACCACTGTTTGGTTATGCCATGTGGACCCCATTCAGTTTCACATAAATTGCTGTAGCATAAAACATAGTTCATGTAGGAACTGAATTTATTTTTGTCAATTAACAGCTGCATATGCTGCTGAGATCCTTCAGCTAATATACTGTATTTAGTTCATATTATAGCATCCAATACAGATCACATCAGGCCATAGCTGTCTTGCAGAGAACAATTTTATTATAGTCATTATCGTGGTCAGGGAATATTTCCTATTTGCATTTGACTCTTGCACTTCACTCATCATAGATAGATAGATGGATAGGGACATACAATTCTTATGGGTGATTCATGCTGCATCCTTGTGGCAATTGAGCCATATTAGAAGTGCCCTACTGATGAAATTTCTTGAACAGAATTTTTAGAAACCAGAGAAAGTATATATTAGAACTGGAAAAGAACCTCAATTCCTAATCTGATGATTTAGGTCTATGACTGATTATATTTTAACTACTTTTACTTCATAGTTTTTGTTTTTCACCAGCATTATTAAAACAAACGTAAAATTCAGGAAAGTGATTTAAACTCCTAGTTCAAAGACCTGGGGCCAGGCCTTAAACAAACAGCACCTTATCTTAGACTAATCATAAAATTTCGTTTGGCCTTAGTCAGCTTCCTCTTCTGTGAAGTGGGATTACTATACTTCTGCCCTGCTTATCACACAAGGTTGTCAGAATGATTAAAATAATATGAATAATGTATTCAGTGTGTCTTACATTTTCTACCTAAGTATGTCTTAAGGTCCTAAGATTGTGGACACGTAGTCCTAGCACTCTGGGGCTGGGTCTGAACCAGCCACGCAAATACAAAATTTCCCTGATTTCTTAGATTTTATATGAAAAATGCATATAATTTTTTATTCTAACCTTAACATATCATATTAGCTTTAATAAATTTTATTTTATATTCATCTATGAATAAAATTGGTGCCATGCAAATGTGCTTTGGCTTTAAGAATTTCCTGGCATATGGCTGCTTTGTAAATACAACTGTTTTGTAAATTGTAAAATGTTTTACACATTTGAATCATTATTATTGATAAGAAAAGACAGTTTTGACTTTCTGTATGAAATAAGCTAATAATAACAATTTTTATTTCTCTCATAAAAGAATATATTTGGATGAGATTAAGAATGGCCAAAAATATGTGATAGAGGGATAAGATATTCTGTAATGGTTACTCAAATTACACTTAACATGGTTACTGACAACAGACAGAGTAATATCTTAAAAATTATAAACCAATACTTTCTGAAATAATTGTCTTTTGAAGAAAGGTGATATTAAATGCCTCATACCTTACATTGTAAACAATAGCATTAGACACTACCTTGTAAAATGTAGTGAGCCTTCTACTGATCCTGGCAAAGTAATTGAAAGGGACAATTCAGTGGTAATTTAAATAATCTAGTCCCTATCAACAGTTATCAAGACTATTTCTAAGACTAATGGATATATTAAACACTTTAATTTGACACTCAAGATGAAGGATTGATTCCAGTTACAACTTGATTTGCTTTTGTGCGTGAGTCCACCAGATTATTCATGGCTCGTACTAGCTATTTCAGAGTGCTGTGTGGCGGAGGCCTAGGAGTCCATTGCTTTCCAAATGTGCACATTTATCCAAATGCCTTCTTCACCCAAGAAAATCTCAGGTTAGTGAACATATAAATGTCACAATTTGACTGATGTCCATAGGGCTTTTTACATTTCAAAACAATTGAAGAAATCATACAAGGCCATCTGGAGTGTATAGAGGGTCATGTATCCTTAAGTTTCTACTCCAGACTTACTATGGCTTTATCAGTGTTGCTATTCTTATAAAAATGGGTTTCCAAGGAAACCGAATCATTTGATATATGACACAATAAATAGAGGAGGCAGCATAAATATGAAATGGAGAAAATTTACAAGGTGACTATACTCTTTCAATTTTTTTGCTTCTACATTATATCATTACAATTCCATTCAACTGTTCCTTCTTTTAAAGTTGGCTAAACTGCTCCATTTAAGGATTTATGTACTAGGTTCCTTACAAATATGGAACATAATTATCTGTGAATTATATTCTGAATATGGTACTTCTGAATCATTGTCACTTGGGCCTCAGAAATAGGTCATATTTATGTTTGCTTGAGCTTACTACTGCCTCTAACAGATGATTTTTATCCAACATGGTAAAAAAGAAAATTCTACCAGGTGATCTTGTTGAAATATAAAACTAAATGTAACTTTTATTGTCTCATTTTCTAGTTGTTTTCATTTTTAGTCAATTACTGGAAAAGTTAGATCCCTCAACACTGAATATACAATATCTTTTCCAAAAGCATTTTTATCTCAGTTAAAGTAACTGCAAATGTAAGTGATTCCAATGCTTATGTTTATCTTCTTCAGCAATTAGAGTCTCTCTTCAGTAAATTCAAAGATACTGAAAAATGTACTCGGTATATTCGGCTATTGTTCATGAGCCCAATTCATGCATCAACTGGGAGCATGGTGCTGAAAGAAGAGTTTGGTTGTGACAAGATTGTCAGAAACTCAACTCAGTCTCTGAAGACATGAACCAGTGAGGCTGGTAGCTAGAGAAAGTGGAACACCAAAAATTGTCCAAAAAAACCCCCAAACCAAATCACTTGCCTTTGACTCAAGGTGACCCCATGTGTGCAAAGTAGAATTGCTTCATAGGGTTTTCAAGGCCGTGACTTTTTGGAAGCAGATCATCTGGCCTTTCTTTCAAAGTGCCTCTTGGTGGGTCTGAACCACCAACCTTTCAGTTAGTAGTCGAGAACTTCACTGTTTGTACTACCCAGGAACGCCAAAAAATTGGCCAATATTGTTTTATTTTCATCATTCATTAACTCATTTGATGGGAGAAATAACTCATCTATGTGCCCAGGATGTTCCTAAACAGGTATATTTCTTTCTTTGTTGACTCTACTCAGGCTTCCACCCAGGTTACCACCATCATTGCATAGATCATTCACTCATTAATTTAACAAAATTTATTATTAACTGTGTGCCAGGCGTCTTTATTAGGCACTGGGGATATAGCAATGAACAAAACAGATAAGACTGCCTGTTCTCATGAAGCTTATAAGGGTAGTCAGGGGGCATAGAAATGCTGGATATTAAAATGATTAAATAATAATTGCTAAGGAGGAAAATAAGGCAGGGAAGGGCAATAGGGAATGTCAGTGTGGTGGGTGGGAGTTGCAATTTTCCCCAGGTTGGTCAGAATTCTCCCTGAGAAGATAACAGTTGAGGGGAGATATCGGGAAGAGTGGGGGTGAACAATGTAGTTCAGGGAAAGAACCCCAGGCACAGTGCAAAATGCTCTGTAGTGAGAACATGTTGTTTAAGGAATTGTAATTAGAGCTGTATGTTGGAGCAGAGTGAACTAGCATGAGGTTAATAGGAGAGGAAGTCAGAGAGAGGTTATGGAAGAGAAATAAGTCAATGGAAGCTTTGGACAGCCTTATAACAACTTTGGCTTTTACTCAGATTAAGATGGGAAATGGATGGAGAATTTTGATCAGTAATGAGACATCTAACTTAGGTTTTAAAAAATGACTCTGGTGCCTACTTTGAGAAGAGCTTGAGGAGAGGTTGAGTAGAGAAAAAGGGAGACCATGATTCACGTGAGAGATAGGTGATAGCAGTGGAGGTTCTGAGAAGTGGCCAGATTCTGGAGATAAATATATCTATCGAGCCCTGGTGTCGTAGTGGTTTAGAGCTACGGCTGTTAACCAAAAGTTTGGCAATTTGAATCACCAGGTGCTCCTTGGAAGCCCTATGGGGCAGTTCTACTCAGTCCTGTAGGGTCGCTCTGAGTCGGAATCCACTCGATGGTAACGAGTGTGATTTTCTGGTTTATGCACACACACACACACACACACACACATACACATTTATTATTTATAAAAAATAATTTATTTCTGTTATTGTTGAGAATATACACAGCAGAGCATACAATTCAATAATTTCTACATGTATAATGCAGAGAAATTGATTATATTCTTCAAATTATACAAACATTCTCACCTGCTCTTTCTGAATTGTTCCTCCTCCATTAACAAACTCATTGTCCCTTAAGCTTCCTATCTACTTTTTTGAGTTACTGTTGTCAATTTGATTCCCATATAAGTAGTTCTTAAAAAGAGCACAATGCTCTAGGCAGACATGATTCTGAATATATTTTGAAGGAAAAGGCAACAGTATTTGCTGACAGATAAGATATTGGTTGTGAGGGAAACAAAAAAGATAAAAGTGACTCCCAGGATTCTGACCTAAGGCCCTAGAGAAAGCTATGAGAGGAATAGACTTTGGGTAAACTCTCAAAAGTCCAGTTATAGACATGTTAGATTTGAAATGTGTGTTAGACATCCAAGTTAAGATAATAAAGAGACAGTTGGATATAAATCTCAAATTCAAGGGAGCAATCTAGACTAGATACACAATTTTGGTGATATGAACCTTTTGATGATATCTAATCCACTGAGTTGGATGAGATCAACTAAGGAGTGAATGTAGAGAGTGAAAAGAACACCAAGGATGGATTCCTGAGCCACTTCATTGCTGGCCTTCAAGGAAATGAGGAGGAAACTCTAAAGGATTCTGATAAGAAATGGACAAAGATTAGGAAGGAAAACCAGGAAAGAATGATAATTTGAATCCAAGTAAAAAAAAAGTGTTTTAAGAGAAGGAAGTGATCAAAGATCTCAAATGCCACTGATGGTCAAGAATATCAGGACTGAGAATTGACCGTCAAATTTAGCAATGTGGAGACCTTTGATAAATCTTGATAAGAGTCATTTGGGAATGGTAAGGGAAAGCTTCTGACCAAATTCAAGAGAAAAAAGAGAGTGCTGACTACTTTGTGGTCAAATTTAAATGGAAGGGTTTGATGTTTGAAGCTACCTTCGTGGCTGGGCTGATTTTGCTTGCTAGTAATCCTGATGATAGTGTAGTAACTCCCCACCCTCACACTCAAATATGTGCAAACCATAGTATGCCTTCATGATTGAATTGTTTTTTCCTCCACAGTGAACCAGTCACACACTTTATAAGAATGTAATAGATATTAATTAGTATTAAAATCCCTGCTTGTTTTTGGTTTGTTGTCTTTTTTTTTTTTTTTTAAAGATTTTGTGTCTTTCAGTTTGATTCTCTCTTTTTTAACTGGGAAAAGGAATAATACAAACTTGCTATTATTATTATTATTTTTAGTCTGACTTTCTTCTAAAATGCCATTTGGAATTTAATTGGAACTAATATATTTTATTGTGTTTCACTTTCTGTTTGTTTATTTGTTTTTACTGCCCAATGTATACAAAAGGACAGCACACAACATTCTAATAGCCTACTAAAAATTCCCATAGTACATATGATTATCTTTTCATATGGCAAGTTATTTTTCATTATTTCAAAAGTAACAGAGGAGAGATTCCTGATTCAAAGACTGGAACTTTGGGTCTCCAGCATCTATCGTACTGTCTCAGTTGCTGTGAAATCAATTTCAACTTATGGTGACCCCATGTGTGTCATCGTAGAACTGTGCTCCACAGGGTTTTCAATGGCTGATTTTTCATAAGTAGATATGCAGGCCTTTCTTCCACTAAGATTATACACTGGTTAAATTCTCAATGCTTAGACTTTTAATAAAGAGAAATGGAAGAATTTTGTGAGTGGGTTTAAAAGAGTACTGAAGGAGAGGATGGTCCAAGATAGTGGGTTCATCACACACACCTTGTGATCCCCCTGTAGCAAAGAACCAAGAAACCAAATGAAACAGACAGATAAAAATCTGGGCACGCAGAACAGCAAACAGAAGGATGAAGAAATAGATTGAACACCGAGGGAAGGAAAAACTGAGTGAAAACAGCAAACAAAGAGACTTACAGACTGTAGGTGCCCTACCAGCTGGCCCAGTGCAGCTTGGCTATCTTGAGGCAAAGCGAGCAGCATTCCTGGGTGAGAAGTACAGGAAAGCAACTTCACAGAATCCCCAATAGTAGACAGATACTGTGTAGACAAACCTGGAGTGAAGCAAGGTGAGCAGAACGTGAACGTGCAGGAAGGTGAACGAGAGTCCTAGGGATCCAGGCAACCATATAGCAGAGAAAAAGCCAGAAAATAAGGACAGAATTATTCACCAGCGGTAGTCCCTGATCATTTGAGTGGGTGGCACTGGACAAGTGGAGGATCCTTGAAGTGACGACTAGAGATACCCTGTCTGACTGGACTCTGGACAGCCCCCTTTCCCCTCGCATTTGGTCGGGGCCAGGTCCTGATCGCCGGCTGCAATCTCCAGAGAGTGCCCCAGTGCTGATGACAGAGACTGAACCTCCTGTCACAGGTCCAGAGTGTGAGTGCGTGCCACTGATTGCTGGCATGCATACCTGGGTGTGGATGGGCATGGGCAGTCACAAACCTTCAGCTTCAGGTCCACCAGCCCGGGAGTGCATGTGCTACAGATCGTTGGATGGATGGGGAAGGGGGCTAACTGCTAATCACTGGAGGGGTGGGGGGAGGGGGGAGTGTGTTCCCCCAGTCTCTGGTGTCAGCACTGGGGCATGCTTGCTCACTCTGACCACCTCTTGCCCACCTGATGATGGGTGGTGCAAGTTCCCATTACATCCACCCAGTGACCAGTGACCTGTGCATCCTTGCCCCAATCACCCAGCAACTGGCAGCGTGCGCACACAGCACCCAACCCAGCGACCAGCGAGCACACTCCCTGTACCCATACCCTTCCTTGTCTCAATATCATCTGTCAGAACAAGACCAGGGGCCAACTGCTGAACAGACCATCAATTATTCATAAGCAAGTTCAAGTAGAAACTGAAGAAAATTAGAAAGAGACCACAAGAACCAAAGTATAACCTTGAGTATATCCCATCTGAATTTAGAGATCATCTCAAGAATAGATTTGACGCATTGAACACTAATAATTGAAGACCAGACGAGTTGTGGAATGTCATCAAGGACATCATACATGAAGAAAGCAAGAGGTCATTAAAAAGACAGGAAAGAAATAAAAGACCAAAATGGATGTCAGAAGAGACTGTGAAACTTGGTTTTGAATGTTGAGTAGCTAAAGCAAAAGGAATGATGAAGTAAAAGAACTGAACAGAAGATTTCAAAGGGCGGCTCGAGAAGACAAACTAGAGTCTTATAATGACATGTGCAAAGAGCTGGAGATAGAAAACCAAAGGGAAGGATACACTTGGCATTTCTCAAGCTGAAAGAACTAAAGAAAAAATAGTGAAGGATTCTGTAGGGAAAATGTTAAATGATGCAGGAAGCATCAAAAGAAGATGGAAAGACTACACAGAGTCATTATACCAAGAAGAATTAGTTGACATTCAACCATTTGAAGAGATAGCATATGATCAGGAACTGATGGTGCTGAAGGAAGAAGTCCAAGCTGCACTGAAGGCATTGGCGAAAAACAAGGCTCCAGGAATTGATGGAATATCAGTTGAGATGTTTCAACAAACAGATGTAGTGCTGGAAGTGCTCACTCATCTATGCCAAGAAATTTGGAAGACAGCCACCTGGCCAACCGACTGGAAGAGATCCATACTTATGCCTATTCCCAAGAAAGGTGATCCAACCAAATGTGGAAATTATCAAACGATATCATTAATGTCACACGCAAGTAAAATTTTGCTGAAGATCATTCAAAGGTGGCTGCAGCAGTATATTGACAGGGAACTGCCAGAAATTCAGGCTGGATTCAGAAGAGGATGTAGAACCAGGAATATCACTGCTGATGTCAGACAGATCCTGGCTGAAAGCAGAGAATATCAGAAAAATGTTTACCTGTGTTTTACTGAATGCAAAGGCATTCGACTGTGGGGAGCATAACAAATCCATGGATAACATTGCAAAGAATGGGAATTCCAGAACATTTAATTGTGCCCATAAGAAACCTGTACACAGATCAAGAGGTAGTTGTTCGGACAGAACAAGGGGATACTGCGTAGTTTAAAGTCAGAAAAAGTGTGTATCAGGGTTGCATCCTTTCAACATACCTATTCAATCCGTATGCTGAGCAAATAGTCTGAGAAGCTGGACTATATGAAGAAGAAAGGGGCATCAGGATTGGAGGAAGACTCATTAACGACATGTAACATGCAGATGACACAACATTGCCTGCTGAAAGTGAAGAGGACTTGAAGCACTTACAGGTGAAGATCAAAGACGACAGCCTTCAGTATGTATTACACCTCAACATAAAGAAAACAAAAAACCTCAGAACTGGACCAATAAGCAACATCATGATAAACAGAGAAAGATTGAAGTTGTCAAGGATTCATTTTACTTGGATGCATAATCAACACCCATGGAAGCAGCAGTCAAGAAATCAAAACACACATTGCATTGGGCAAATCTGCTGCAAAAGACCTCTTTAAAGTGTTGAAAAGCAAGGATGCTACCTTGAAGGCTAAGGTGCACCTGACCCAAGCTATGGTATTTTCAACCGCATCATATGCATGTGAAAGCTGTACAGTGACTAAGAAAGATTGAAGAAGAATTGACAACTTTGAATTGTGGTGTTGGTGAAGAATATTGAATATACCATGGACTGCCAAAAGAATGAACAGATCTGTTTTGGAAGAAGTACAACTGGGATGCTCGTTAGAAGCAAGGATGGTGAGACCACGTCTTACATACTTTGGACATGTTATCAGGAGGGATCAGTCCCTGGAGAAGGACATCATGCTTGGTGAAGTTGAGAGTCAGTGAAAAAAAAGAAGACCCTCAATGAGATGGATTGACACAGTGGCTGCAACCATGGGCTCAAGCATAACAAAGATTGTGGGCATGGTGCAGAAGCAGGAGGTGTTTCGTTCTGTTGTACATAAGGTTGCTACGAGTTGGAACTGACTCAAAGGCACCTAACAACAACAACAACAATAGGACTGGTTCTTTAAGAGGATCCATAAAATTGACAAACCACTGGACAAATTGACAAAGGAAAAGAAAAGTGAGAAGACACAAATAACCAAAATAAAAAATGAGATGGGTGACATTACAACAGAACCAACTGAGATAAAATGGATCATAACAGAGTATTATGAAAAATTGTACTTCAACAAATTTAAAAAAATTTAAGAAATGGACAAATTTCTAGAAACACACTACCTACTGAAACCAACACAAGTAGAGGTGGAAACTTTGAACTGACCCGTAACAAATGGATAAATTGAAGAGATCATAAAAACACCCCCACAACCCAAAAAAAGCCCTGGCCCAGATGGCTTCACTGGAGAATTCTACCAAACATTCAGAGAAGAGATGACACCAGTTCTACTCAAACTATTCCAGAATACAGAAAAGGAAGGCGTACTCTCTAATGCACTCTTTGAAGCCAGCATAACCCTGATATCAAAGCCAGGCAAAGGCATCACTGAAAAAGAAAATCACAGACCAATATCCCTCATGAATATAGACGCAAAAATTCTCAACAAAATTCTAGCCAACAGAATTTAATAGCATATCAAAAAAATAATACATCATGATCTAATGGGATTCATACCAGGGATGCAAAGATAGTTCAACATTAGAAAATCGATCAACATAATTCACAACATAAATAAAACAAAGTAAAAGAATCATATGATCATATTGATTGACACAGAAAAAGCATTTGATAAAATTCAACATCCTTTCCTGATAAAAACTCTCAGCAAAATAGAAGGGAAATTGCTCAACATGATTAATGGCATATATGCAAAAGCAACAGCCAACATTACTCTGAATGGAGAAAGATTGAGAGCATTCCTTTGAAAATAGGAACAAGACAAGGTTGCCCTTTATCACCACTCTTATTCAATATTGTACTTTAAGGCCTAGCTAGATCAATAAGTCAAGAAAAGGAAATAAAGGGTATCCAAATTGGAAATGAAGAAGTAAAACCATCCTTATTTGCAGATGACATGATCCCACACATAGAAAATCCCAAAGACTCCACAAGAAAGTTACTGAAACTAATAGAAGGATTCAGCAAAGTGGCAAGGTACAAGTTCTACACACAAAGATCAGTTGGGTTCCTCTATACTAACAAGGGGGACTCTGAAAAGGAAGTTGAGGAAACAATACCATTTACAAGATAGCCCCCAAAAGGATAAAATACTTAGGAATAAACCTAACCAGGGACATAAAAGACTTATACAAGGAAAACTATAAAACACTACTGCAAGAAAATAAAAGAGATCTACAGAAATGGAAAAGTATTCCACGCTCATGGATTGCAAGACTTAACAGTGTGAAAATGTCAATACTACCAAAAACCCTACCAAGTATCTTTCAGTTTGTCAGTGAATAAGGAAGACCAAAGAAGAATTGATGCCTTTAAATTACTGAGTTGGCAAAGAATAGTGAATATACCATGGACTGCCAAAAGAATGAACAAATCTGTCTTGGAAGAAGGACAGCCAGAATGTTCATTGGAAGCAAGGATGGCAAGACTTTGTCTCCTACACTTTGGGCATCTTATCAGGAGGGACCAGCCCCTGGAGAACATCATGCCTGGTAAAGTAGAAGGTCAGTGAAAAAACAGGAAGACCCTCAACGAGATGGATTGACAAAGTGGCTACAACAGTGGCCTCAAGCATAACAAAAATTGTGAGAATGGCACAGGACTGGGCAGTGTTTCGTTCTGTTGTATACAGGGTCGCTATGAGTTGGAACCGACCGAACGGCCCTAACAACAACAACAACAGCAAAAGCCATCTGTAGATATAATGCAATCCCAATCCAAATCCCAACAACATTCTTTAGTGAACCAGAAAGGCTAATCTTCAACTTTGTATGGAAAAGAAGGAGGCCCGAATAGCTAAAGCAATATTGAAGAAGAAGAACAAAGTAGGAGGCCTCTCATTTCCTGATCTCAAAACTTACTATACAGCCACAGTAATCAAAACAGCCTGGTAATGGTACCATGAGAGACACATAGACCAATGGGCCAGACTTGAGAACCCAGAAATAAATCCATCTATCCTACAGGCAGCTGATCTCTGGCCAAGGGTCAAAGTCCATTCAGTGGGGAAGAAACAGTCTCTTTAACCAATGGTACTGGCAAAACTGGATATCTATATGCAGAAAAATGAATCAGAATCCATACCTCACACCATGCACAAAAACTAACTCAAAATGGCTCAAAGACCTAAATGTTAAAACTAAAACTATAAAGTTCCTGGAAAATAACATAGGGTCAAAACTAGGGGACCTAATCTTCAGCATAAATTGCCTATCAAACAAAACTAAAAATGCACGAATGATAGAAGATAAATTAGATAACTGTTGTTGTTGTTGTTAGGTGCTATCAAGTTGGTTCCTATGCACCACAGAAAGAAACACTGCCCGGTCCTGCTCCATGCTCATGATCGTTGTTATGCTTGAGCCCATTGCAGCAGCCACTGTGCCAATCCATCTCATTGAGGATTGTTCTCTTTTTAACTCACCCTCTACTTTACCAAGCATGATGTCCTTCTCCAGGGACTGATCCCTCTTGACAACATGTCCAAAGTATGTAAGATTTAATCTCAACCTCCTTCCTTCTAAGGAGCATTCTTGTTGTACTTCTTCCAAGACAGATTTGTTCGTTCTTTTGGCAGTCCATGGTATATTCATATTCTTCACCAACACCACAATTCCAAGGCGTCAATTCTTCTTCAGTCTTTCTTATTCATTGTCCAGCTTTCGCATGCATGTAACGTGATTGAAAATACCATGGCTTGGGTCAGGCACACCTTAGTCTTCAAGGTGACATCTTTGCTTTTTAACACTTTAAAGAGGTCTTTTGCAGCAGATTTGCCCAATGCAATGTGTGTTTTGATTTCTTGACTGCTGCTTCCATGGGTGTTGATTGTGCATCCAAGTAAAATGAAATCCTTGACAACTTCAATCTTTCTCTGTTTATCATGATGTTGCTTATTGGTCCAGTTCTGAAGTTTTTTGTTTTCTTTATGTTGAGGTGTAATCCATACTGAAGGCTGTGGTCTCTGATGTTCACCAGTAAGTGCTTCAAGTCCTCTTCACTTTCAGCAAGAAAGGTTGTGTCATTTGCATATACATGTTGTTAATGAGTCTTCCTCCAATCCTGATGCCCCTTTCTTCTTCATATAGTCCAGCTTCTTGGACTATTTGCTCAGCATACAGATTAAATAGGTATGCTGAAAGGATGCAACCCTGACGCACACCTTTTCTGACTTTAAACCATGCAGTATCCCCTTGATCTGTGTACATGTTCCTCGTGAGCAAAATTAAGTGTTCTGGAATTCCCATTCTAAAGGGGGACCTCCTAAATATTAAATACTTATGCTCATCGAAAGACTTTACCAAGAGAGTAAAAGAGAACCTACAGACTGGGAAAAAATCTTTGGCAAAGACACATCTGATAAGGAATTAGTCTCTAAAATACATAGAAAACTTCAACAACTCAATAACAAAAAGACAAACAATCCAATCAAAATTGGGCAAAGAATATGAACAGAGACATCACCAAAGAGGACATTCAGACGGCCAACAAACACATGAAAAGATGCTTGCAGTTGTTAGCTATTAGAGAGATGCAAACCAACACTATAATGAGATACCATCTCACTCTTGCAAAAATGGCAATGATTAAAAAACCAGAAAACAACAAATGCTGGTGAGGTTGATTGGAATTCTTATACATTGCTGGTGAGATTGTAAAATGGTACAACCACTATGGAAAACAGCATGGTGCTTTCTTAAAAAGCTAGAAATATACCTTGTGATCCAGCAGTCCCACTTCTAGGTACATATCCTAAAGATATAAGAGTGGTGATATTAATAGACATATGCACACCCATGTTCATTGCAGCATTATTCACAATAGGAAGATAATGGAAACACCCTAAGTTCTCATCAATGGATGAATGGATAAAAAAATTTTGGTACATACATACAATGGAATACTATGTAACTATAAAGAAAAAAGAGGAGTCTGTGAAACATCTTACAACATGGATGAATCTGGAAGACTTTGAGTGAAATAAGTTAATCTTATAAGTGAATCTGAGTGAAATAAGTCAATCACAAAAAAGACAAATGTTGTATTGTCTCACTATTAACGGAAAGTTAAGAATAGATATACATACAGAGCGCAAAATTCTTAGATGGCTACCAGGGATGGGAGGAAGAGGGAGGGGGAGTTACTTTCTTGCTAGTAGACGTTTGTTACTTTTGGTGATGGAAAAGGCGAGACTAAATATGAATGAAGTTAGAACGACTTGGCCAAGGTAAATAAAGACACTAAGAAGTACACGAGAAGAAGGGACAGTTTCAGTAAATGCTATAACATACACAATTTTGCAACGACAGTAAGAACAACCAAAAAACATTTGCGTGGTTATGTAGATATGGATGCATATGTGTGTATAGAAAGGCATATGCAAGTAAATGCATGTGCACGTATAGGTGTATCTCTAAACATATGTATATATATGTTTATATGTGCTGCATATATATCCACATATATAACAAACCACATAGGGCACAGTTACAGAGGCTTCCTAGATATATCCAAACAACTTGGGGGATTGGTTTACTGGGTTAAAAGGCTTGGGAACATAGTCTCCAAGGACAACTTAGTCAATTAGCATAACATAGTTCACAAATACAATGTTCTACATCCTAGTTTGGTGAATAGTATATGGGGTCTTATAAGCTTGCGAGCAGCCATCTGAGATACGACTATTGGTCTTTACTCGTATGGAGCAAAAGAGAATAAGGAAATGAAATCCTCAAAGAAGAAACTAATCCATGGGACTAATAGCTCACAAGAACCATAGCCTCTCCTAATCTAAGACCAGAAGAACTAGATGGTGCCCAGCTACCACTACTGACCGTTCTGACCAGGGACACAATAGAAGGTCCCAGATAGAATGGGAGAAAAACGTAGAACAAAACTCAAACTCCTAAAAAAAGGCCAGACCTACTCTAGATCAACAGAGACTAGATGAACCCCCGAGACTATCGCCTTAATATAACCTTTGATCATGGAATTGGAGCTATTTCTGCAGGTCACCTTTCAGCCAAGTAATAGATTGGATTATAAAACAAACAATATCACCTGTGAGTAGTGTGCTTCCTTAAACAATGAACTGCATGAGACCAAATGGTCAACATTTACCCCAAAGCAAAGGTGAGAAGGCCAAGGAGGGGAAGGGAAGTTAGATCAGTGGACAGAACAAATAGAATGAAAATAATGAGAATGCTGACACATGGTAAAACTTGTAAACAATGGCAGGGAACAGTTTGTATAAAAATTGTTAAAGGGGAACTTAAGTTACTGTGTAAACTTTCACTAAAAACACAATAAATTTTTTTTTTTTTTTTTAAGAGTACTGAAGAGAGGCACAGGAGCCGAAATATTTTAGAATAATCTGTGATAAGTAAAAGGAAATTCATTAATAAAAAAATGGGAATGGGCAGCTAAATATTAAGCTTAGTGGGTTTTGACTTTATGAAGAGATTTTAAATGGCTTACCTTGGAATTCAATAAAAATTGCTTTAGTGAATAAATGAATCTTCTGTCACAATTTTTTTTTTCTAATCTTCTCTTTTGGGAATTTATATGAATAGAATAACCATATTTTCTTCTGTGAAGGATTTGATATAGTTTGTCCTGAGAAGGTGAAAAAAAACAAAAGACACTCATACTGAGGTCTCATTTAGCCTCATGATTTTATGTATAACTTCATTTTTCTTTATTGATTAACATGTCTGAGTAACATTTTGGGAGCACATGTTAATTTGTCAGGATTTTTGTAAAGTCTCAAAATAATTTGCAAACCTGATTCCATTTGCATTTGTTATCAACTATGAATTCTCTGTAATTGTTTTTAAAGCACTCTTTTTTCTTTTTCTTTTTTAATTGTATTTTAAATGGGGGTTTACAGAGCAAATTAATTTCTCATTAAATAATTAATGCACACATTGTTCTGTGACTTTGAGTGCCACCCCCACAACATGTCAACACATTCCCCTTCTCAACCTTGGGTTCCCTATTACCACCTTTCCTGTCCCCTCCTGCCTTCTCCTCTTTGCCCCCGGGCTGGTGTGCCCATTTGGTCTTATTTTGTTTTATGGGCTTATCTAATTTTTGGCTAAAGGGTGAACCTCAGGAGAGACTTCAGTACTGAAATAAAAGGGAGTCCAGGGGCCATACTCTCAGGGTTTCTCCAGTCTCTGTCAGGCCAGTAAGTCTGATCTTTTTGTGAGTTAGAATTTTGTTCTACATTTTTCTCCAGCTTTGTCTGGGACCCTGTATTGTAATCCCTATCAGAACAGTCAGTGGTGATAGCCGGGTACCATCTAGTTGTACTAAATTCAGTCTTTTGGAGGCTGTGGTATTGTGGTCCATTATTCCTTTGGACTAATCCTTCCCTTGTGTCTTTGGTTTTCTTCATTCTCTCTTGCTCCAGATGGGGTGAGACCAGTGAAGTATCTAAGATGGCTGCTTGCAAGCTTTTAAGTCCCCAGATGCTACTCACCAAAGTAGAAA
Source organism: Trichechus manatus latirostris (assembly GCF_000243295.1). Classification (NCBI taxonomy): domain Eukaryota; kingdom Metazoa; phylum Chordata; class Mammalia; order Sirenia; family Trichechidae; genus Trichechus; species Trichechus manatus. The sequence continues at coordinate 506,600 of NW_004444275.1, read as the reverse complement.
GTAGAACATTTTCTTTATAAACTATGTTATGCCAGTTGAGCTAGATGTTCCCCAAGACCATGGTCCCCACAGCCCTCAGCCCAGTAATTCGGTCCCTCAGGGAATTTTGATGTGTCTATGGATCTTCTGTGCCCTTTCCTTGATCAAGTTGTGCTAGCTTCCCCAGTATTGTGTACTGTCTTACCCTTCACAATTGTTACCACTTATCTACTGTCTTCTTAGTGTTTTTCCCTTCCCACCCCTCTCCTCCCCTCCCCTCCCTCATAACCATTAAAGATTGTTTGTTTTTGTGTGTAAACCTTTTCAAGAGTTTTTATAATAGTGGTCTTATACAGTATTTGTCCTTTTGTGATTGTTTCACTCAGCATAATGCCCTCCAGAATCATCCATGTTGTGAGATGTTTTGCAGATTCATCATTGTTCTTTATCATTGCATAGTAGTATTGCATTGTGTGTATGTACCATTGTTGGTTTATCCACTCATCTATTGATGGGCACTTAGGTTGTTTCCATCTTTTTGCTACTGTGAATAATGCTGCAGTAAACACTGTGTGCACAAGTCTATTTTTGTGATGGATCTTATTTCTCTAGATATATTCCTAGGAGTGGGATTGCTGGATCATAAGCTATTTCTATTTCTAGCTCTTTAAGGAAGCACCATATCACTTTCCAAAATGATTATACCATTTTACATTTCCACCAGCAGTAAAGCATATTTTTTTTTTTTAATGAATAGGTTAATACAAAAGAATTTATAGTTTGAGTAAAGAGGAAAAACATTCATATATTTTCTGTACCATTCCTCTAAGAATTAACAGAATTTTAACACTGTCCATACATACAACAATGAAAAGTATTGCAAGCCTGTTAATTGGTAACCATCCAGACCATCTTGAACCAATCACTCCAGTATCAAGACTGAACACCCACCCAGTGAGTGTTCAATAAACATTCATGAATTTAAGCGAATTGACTCAACACATTTGGATTGGGCCTCCTAAGGGTTATTCATCTTTTACCAGAATCTGCATTTTATAATGAAAGCAGAAAGTTCACTAAAGAAAGTCAGAATGTCAATGAATTCACAGCTTGTAGCTCAGCTAGTCATGATTATATAAGACTGTATTTTTTTGTATTATTGAAATCATACGTAACATCCCTTGGAAAGGGATTCTGATACATGGAAAGTATTTCATCTAGGATTCAACAAATACTATCATAATTCCATCCTTACTTTCCCTGTACTCTTTTTCTCTACTACGTATGTGAGTAATAGAAATGCTTGTAACCTTTTTAAAATAATTAAATCAAATTTAGCAGTCAAAAGTTCATCAGTTAAAAATAAGGCCAAAAAAGGGAGAAAAAAAGTAACCCTCAAAGAGTTTAGAGCTATATCAAACCTTGGATAAAAATCCTTTTTTTTTTCCAAGTTGCTTAGTGAATATTAGTCTATTAAAGTGATTGGCAAGAAAGGTAATACATTTAGTTTTTCTTTCTTTCATTATGGTTCTAACAATCATTAGTGGAGGAGCTTGGGTGGTAAAAGTGGTTTACGACTGGCTGTTAATCGAAAGGTTGGCAGTTGGAGCCCACCCAGTAGCTCTGCAGAAGAAATGGCCTGGCGATCTGCTTTGGTAAAGATCATGAGCAAGAAAACCCTATGGAGTTCTACTCTGTCACAAATGGGGTCCTCATGAGTTGAGGACCAACTTAACAGTAACAACAATCAGTAACACTTAGTTTTAGATACCACTGACACAGCTAGTCATCTTTTACATTTAGGCCTCAGCTCTTAGTCAGTGCCTAGCACACAGTAGCCCATTGCCTGTTTGTTGTAAGTTGATTCCAACTCCTAGAGACCCTACAGGACAGAGTAGAACTGCCCCATAGGGTTTCCAAGGTGTAGCTGGTGGATTTGAAATGCCGACCTTTTGGTTATCAGCCGAGTTCTTAACCACTGGGCCACGAGGGCTCCTTAGCACACAATAGCTATTCAATAAACATTTCCTGGATCTGTAAATGAAAGAGTAACCTAGCATTGATTTCTATGCCTTTTGAGTCAAAAATGAGGTAGAAAACCTTAGTACAATTATTAGGATGAATTTTTAATCTTTGAAAGTTAACCACTGTGTTTTGCAACATTTTTTTCAAAATATGAGGAACACTCAGATTAATTTCGCTCCAGGGAAAGCTAGTCTTTAAAAAGGACCTCAGATTTCAAAGATTTTTTTCTCTATCTTTGCAATGGTTCATCCTTCCAATGACAGGGAAAACAGAACTTAAATAAGTAGTTCAGTAAGGTTTAACTTGCCTGTTATAGTCAGGACATTATGTGGTCCATGTAAATAGGCATTAACATGTACTGCTTTACATGGTAAAGTGTTTTGTTATTGTAATCAGTTAAAGTAAATCTTACTAAACTGAAATCTATATTTTATTTCCATCTGTATTTCTTATATACTTTTCAAAAAAAGTACATAAATAAAATATAATTAATGATTAGAAAAACTAGTAAAGTAATAAATTACCCTTAATTCCACTATCTAGAAATAAAAAAATGACAAAACTTGGGTATGTATTCTTTTATATTTTTAAAAAATGTATACATTTTTAAACATCTTACAATGGGACCACGTTATATAGATTGTTTTACACTTTTTTGTTTTCATTTAACAATATAGTATGAACATCTTTTATGTCATTAAGTATCTAGCATATTATTTTTAATGACTGGTTTATGGTCCATTATATACAAGTACAATGTGTTATATCTCAGAATTTTGTACTTTCAGAATTTTTTTTTTTGCTATTATAAGGACATTTTTAGCAAACAACCTTGCACATACAGTTTTGATTATCCATTTTATTTCTTTCTTATGGATTCTACACTTAGAATTACCTCTTTGTTGATTTATAACACCAAATTTCCTTCCAGGGTAGAAATATGATTGAGTTTGGATTTCTACATATAACGTAATATGTTTATTTCTTGAAATCATGCAAACACTGAATTCCATCATTTAATTATTTGACTAAAGAGTAAATGGAGAAAGCTATCTCATTACTGGAAACCCTATATATGTGCTTGTGATCAGCTACTCCTTTCCTGTCTTTTTTGTGTAAATCAAGTACTTTTTAGTATTCCATTTTATCTCCTCCACTGATATTATAGCTACAGCACCATGTGTTATTTTTTCAGTAATTGCTCTAGAGATTACAATATGTATCTTTAATTTATCAAAGCATACCTTCAAATAATATTATACTACTTCACATACTAGGTTAATAATGTAAAAAAAGTACAACAGTATAATTCCAAGCTCTTATTATTATGTATTTTTCTTCTATATATGCTAGAAACATATTGCTGTAATTTAAAGTTAATATTCTTTAAAAATTAAAGATAAATTTGTACATGTGCATGTAAATAAAATAAAAAAGAGGTCTGTTATATTTACACAGATTTTTATCCCATCTGGTTTTCTTTATTAGTTTCTGCATATCTGGTTTCCAAATGGTATCAGTTTTTAAAGAATATCTCTTAGCATTCCATATAGTATATGTGTGCTAAGAATACGTTTGCTCAGCTTCTGTCTGTCTACAGATATCTTTCTTTTGCCTTCATTTTTGAAGAATATTTTCATTTATATTGAATTCTAATTTGACAATTCCTTTTTTCTTTTGGCACTTTAACAATGTCATTCAATTGTACTTGGATCTCCATTGTTTCTGATAAGAAGTCAGCCATCACTTTACCTCTATGGAAGGTGTCGTTTTTCTTTGGCTGCTGCTAAGATTTTTTTTTTTCTCTCATTATGTTTGATCTCCAGCAGTTTACAGAAAACTAGGTGTCGTTTATTTTGCATTATGGTGCTTGAGATTCCTTCATCTTCCTCTGTCTATGGGTTGATATAGTTTACCAATTCATGAAAATTTTTGGCTATGATCTCTTGAAATAATCTCTTCTGGCCCATTTTCTTTTTCCTTGCTATCTGGGACTTCAATTACAAACATGATACCATTTGATATTGTTCCACAGATCTCATTGTTCTGCCTCCCCCACTCTTTTAATTTATTTTTTCTCTTTGAGTTAGTTTGGATATTTTCTATTGACATATCTTCAGATTTACAGATCTTACTTCTGCTGTGTCTGGTTTGCTCTTAACTCCATAAGGGGGAAAATATATATATTTTTATTTTTATTTTTTACTTTAAGTGAAGGTTTACAGAACAAATTTTTTCTCATTAAACAGTCAGTACACGTATGGTTTTATGACATTGGTTAAAAACCCCATGACATGTCAACACTCTCCCTTCTCGACCTTGGAAGACCTTTTTTTTTTTTTGGTGAAAATGTACATAGCCAAAAATACACCATTTTAAAAATTTCTACATGTACAATTCAGTGACATTGATTATGTTCTTCCAGTTGTGCTGTTATTCTCACTTTAGATGAAGGTTTACAGAACAAAACAGTTTCTCATTAAACAGTTAGTACATATATTGCCCTATGACAATGGTTAACAACCCCACTACATGTCAACACTCTCCTTACTCAAACTTGGGTTCCCTATCACCAGCTTTCTTGTTTCCTTCTGCCTTCTAGTCCTTGTCCCTGAACTGCTGTGCCTTATTAGTCCCATTTTGTTTTATCGGGCTGTCCAATCCCTGGCTGAACAGTGAACTTCGGGAGTGACATCACCACTGAGCTAAAAGGGTGTCAGCGGCCATACTCTCAGGGTTTCTCTGATCTCTGTCAGGCCACTAAATCTGGTCTTTTTTTTTTTTATGTTAGAATTTTGTTCTACATCCTTCTCCAGCTCTGTCCAGAACCTTCTGTTGTGATCCCAGTCAGAGTAGTCAGTGGTGGTAGCCGGGCACCATCTAGCTATACTGGACTCAGTCTGGTGGAGGCCTTGGTAGCTGTGATCCATTAGTCCTTTGGACTAATCTTTTTCTTGTATCCTGTTCTCTTCATTATCCCTTGCTCCCAAAGGGGTGAGACCAGTGGAGTATCTTAGATGGCTGCTCACAGGCATTTAAGACCCCAGATGCTAGTCGCCAAGGTAGAATGTAGAACATTGTCTTTATAAACTGTGTTGTGCCAGTTGAGCTAGATGTTCCCCAAGACCATGGTCCCCACAGCCCTCCACCCAGCAATTCAATCCCTCAGGGAGTTTGCATGTGTCTGTGGAGCTTCCATGACATTTCCTTGTACAAGCTGCGCTGGATACCCCAGTATTGTGTACTGTCTTACCCTTCACCAAAGTTACCACTTATTTATTGTCTATTTAGTATTCTTCCACCCCTCCCATCCCTTGTAAGCGACAAAGATTGTTACTTTTTGTGTGTAAACTTTTTCATGAGTTTTTACAATAGAAGTCTCATACAATATTTGTCTTTTTGTGATTGACTTATTTCACTCAGCACAATGTCCTCCAGTTTCATCCATGTTATGAGATGCTTCACAGATTCATCGTTGTTCTTTATCATTGCAAGGTACTCCGATTGTGTGTATGTACCATAGTTTGTTTATCTATTCATCTGTTGATGGGCATCTAGGTTGTTTCCATCATTTTGCTATTGTGAACAATGCTGCAATGAACATGGGTGTGCACAAGTCTATTCGTGTGATGGATGTTATTTCTCTAGGATATATTCCTAGGAGTGAGATTGCTGGATTGAATAGTATTTCTATTTCTAGCTTTCTAAGGGAAGCGCCATATCATTTTCCAAAATGGTTGTATCATTTTGCATTCCCGCTAGCAGTGCATAAGAGTTCTGATCTCCCCGCAGCCTCTCCAACATTTGTTATTTGCAGTGTTTTTGATTCGTGCCAGTAATGCTGGGGTGAGATGGTATCTCATTGTCGTTTTAATTTGCATTTCTCTAATGGCTAGTGATCGCAAGCATTTCCTAATGTGTCTGTTGGCCACTTGAATGTCTTCTTCGATGAAGTATCTGTTCATTTCCTTTGCCCATTTTTAATAGGAGTATTTGTCTTTTTGTTGTAGAGGTGTTGGATTTTCTTGTAGATTATAGAGATTGGACATTTGTCTGACTTGTAATACCCCAAATTTTTTCCCAGTCTGTAGGTTCTCTTTTTACTCTTTTGGTAAAGTCTTTTGAAGAGCATAGGTGTTTGATTTTTAGAAGATCCCAGTTATCTAGCATATCTTGCAGAGTTTGTGTGTTGATAGTTATGGTTTGTATCCTGTTAATGCCGTGTATTAGGGACTCTAGCATTGATCCTATTTTTTCTTCTATGAACTTCATATTTTTTGGCTTTATATTTAGGTCTTGGATCCATTTTGAATTAGTTTTTGTATATGGTATGAGGTATGGGTCCTGTTTCATTTTTTTAAAGATTGACATCCAGTTTTAACAGCACCATTTGTTAAAAAGACTGTCTTTTCCCCATTTGATGGACTTAGGGCCCTTGTCGAAGATCAAGTGATCGTAGGTGCATGGATTTACCTCTGGGTTCTCAATTCTGTTCCATTGGTCAATATATCTGTCGTTGTACTAGTACCAGGATGTTTTGACTACTGTGGCTGTATAGTAAGTTCTGACGTCAGGTAGTGTGACTCTTCCTGCTTTATCCTTCTTCTCCAATAGTGCTTTATTTATTCGGGGCATCTTCCATTTCCATATAAAGTTAATGATTAGTTTTCCATCTCTTTAAAGAATGTTGTTGGTATTTGGATGGCGATTGCATGTATTTGTAAATTGCTTTGGGTAGAATTGTCATTTTCCACAATGTTGAGTCTACCGATCCATGAGCATGGTATGTTTTTCCATTTATGTA